>NC_056731.1:32814387-32896887 GCF_019279795.1 Protopterus annectens
CCAGCATAATACACAAAACAGGTTACATCATGTATGCTGAGCATAGTAATATAACAAGAAATTAATAAAACACTCCAGGTAAAAGAAGATATAGAACATAGGTAAAAGACAGTGTCAGTTATGCATTGGTAAGAGAAGAAAATATATCAAGTAAGATTCTACAGTTAAAAGTACCCTTTCAGATGACCTTTCTTTTGCCTTTCTTTTCTAGATCTGTAACACATAATCAGCTACATAACGAAAAAAGTAAGTCCTGATTGACTAGCTTCACCAAATATATCTTAACATTCTCAAGATAATTTTCTGTCCTAAGACAGGCATGCCTTATCAGGATCACCCTAATATGATTAACGTGCAGGATGTATTTACATGGCTGTAAATATATTTCAAAGCATGGGCATCTACCTTATAAGCTATGGTTTTCAGCTATTTATCTTTATCATCAAAATCTGGCAATTTTTCTATTTACTTTTACATTTGCCCCGGAAAAAAAAAAAACAAATGAAAGTTACATACTTACTATAATGACAGATCTAGACTTGAAGGTTTTCACCCCATCAACTTCAGGACTAAGGCCAGCAAGATTTAGACAACTTTCCCAGTCTACCAGACCCTTCCTTTTTACCCATATTGCTGTGTGATTAAGGTACACTCTCCAAATCTCTGTCTGACTGACTGTCCCTTCTTGGGAATCAAGTTCATAGGTTCATAGGTAGGTACTAGGCTAATGGCCCTGGTGCCTTTACAAGCCTAGCCCATAGGATTACCCTGGCATCATGCCACCCAACATTAGTTCCCAGTGCCTCTGTCCAGTAGAGCCACTGGAGTGATCCCTGGGGTAAATTTTCTATTTAGTAAATATACCAGCCACTACTCCTTCTAAAACAAATGCGGCAAAATACAAAGGTTGAGCTAGATTCAGGAAAAGCACAACACCAGGGTGAAAAATTCTTACAAAATTTTATTCTGGTACCTCGGCCTTTCACCTTCAAAGAATACTTACATTTAAATGCAACCCCATTTTGTACAATCATCCACCTACAATTCAGCTAACTTGATGCAATTAACATCACTAATCAAAGAGCATAGCAAATTCAGCTTAAAGTGACAATTACATATTTTTACACAGAAAAATTCTTACATAAATTATTATTTAATCATAAAAATACATTTTTTACAAGTTTTATATCTCAACTTATTTACAAAGTTAATTACTATCTATGTTCACACACCTGGGTTGGAGTGTTTTAAAATTGATTAACATTTTACATTCAAGTTTGTTTAATTCATTTTTAAAGTTTCCTCCATTGGCCATAAAGAGACATGCCAACACACTAAAAAAGAGGTCTTTACTACGCCCCCCCATGCACAGATAAAAATGTTTAGCTACTGGATTTAGACTATTCCCTTTTCTAATGTCCCCCAAGTGTTCCAAGATTCTAACTTTAACTTTCCTTTTTGTTTGCCCTCCATACCATTTCACCTTTGTACAGCCACAATCTTTTATATAAATGACACCCTGTGAATTGCAATGAAAAGCTTCTCTCCCAATATAATGTTTTCCATTAATAGTCCATCCATCCAGATATTTTTACCCTATTACAAACCATACAATTTCCATAAAAATGCATGCCAACTCTCTCTGTTTTTGTCTTGATTTCCCAAACACTCCCACCTAAAATCTTTTTCAAATTACCATATCTTCCATAAGAAAAAGATACATGGTCAAGGAAAAGATGTCCTATACTCATATCCTCTTTTACCATGTACCAAAATTTTCTAATAACATCCTCAACAATATGAGAAAAGGGGGAGAACTTTGACACAAAAAATATTTTTTCTTCTTCTTTGAATGCACTCTAATAGCCCCCCTTCCCTCTATTCTTTGATCTTACACATCCAGCTTTTTGTTTTCCATCTTTATGAATCCCTGAAACAATGTCTTTTGCATTCTGTAAAAGGAATTCTGAATAGCCCCTCTGTCTTAATCTCTCAAAAGCTTCCATTAAATACATTTGTTTTAAGCTTCTTCTGATGTATTAGAATAAATACGCTTGAATTCCCCTAGGGGCAAGGCTTTAATCAAATGTGGGGGATGCATACTTCCTGCATGCAAGAAATTATTAATTGCAGTTTATTTTCTATGTGGCCTAAATTGTATGGAATTCCCCTTATTCACATATAATTCAACATCCAAATACACAATGCTGGTGTTACTGACGTGATACGTAAATTTTAAACCATGTTCTGTCTGATTTAAAGTCTTCATAAATTCAAAAAAATCTTGTTTGCCCTTACATGCAAAAATCAAGTCATCAATGAACCTTCCAAATTATACCACATTTTCCTGAAAAAATCGATTTGTGTATACAAATTGATTTTCAAAATCTCCCATATAAACCATTGCATACGAAGGGGCAAAAGCCACCCCCATTGCTGTGCCTCTTTTCTGATGAAAAAACTGTTTCTCCCACCTAAAATAACTGTGGGTTAAACAAAATTCCAACAAAAGTAATAAAAAAGAGGAGCATGGGCCTACCCCCATCATTCTCCCCATGGCATCTAAACCCCTTCTAGTCTCAATTTGATATATAGTGAGTTAGCATCTACCATCGCCCAGAAATAATCCTTTTGCCATCTAATCTTTTTCAAATTATCGCATAGTTCTCCTGTATTTTTGATATGTGATTGAACTCTTTTCATTTCTTTAAGTGAAAATTCAAAATTTGCCTACATTTTCTAAATACAACCCAATCATGGACACAATGGGTCTGCCTGGGGGGGAATTTAGGTTCTTATGTATCTTGGGTAGGGCATAAAATCTGGGATCTTTTGGTTCCTCTATAAACAATTTCTGAACATCATTATTTAAGAATCCCAGTCTTTCCCATCTTTCCAAGTTTCTAACAATTCCCCATTAAATCTAGGTAATGGATTTGTGCTCAGTTCTTCATAATCACTTGTCACTCTGATCAAGACCTTTACCATTTTTTCATAATCTTTTATGTTCATAATTACCCAATTTCCCCTTTATCAACTTGCCGAAATGCAAATTCATTCAACCTCATATGTGGTTGTTGTAGCTCATTTCATTCTTGTTTAGATAAATTATAACTTTTCTTACTTTTCAAAAATGCATCCAATTCATGTTCAACTTGGCTGCACACATTTTCATACATCTTAATATTCATGGACAATTTTGGAGGCATAAAATTACTTAGGTATATCATACAAGAGAGGAAGAAATCTTACAGATATCTTGGTACATAATCACTTTGTGATGCCTGTTATGAATATTATAGGAAATATGAAGACACCAATGGGTACTTATTCCTGTGGTCACTGTAGTATTTGTGTTTATACTGTTAGAACATTTAATTTAATAAATGGACATGCATTTTGTCCATTGGAAATGTTTAATTGTGAAACAGAAGGTGTTATTTATGCCCTACAATGTTCCTGTAATCTAATATATATTGGGGAAACCAAGAGAAATTTAAAATATAGAATGCAGGAACATGTTAGGAATATTAAAAATAAAAAAGTGGATAGTCCGGTGGTTAAACATTTCTTAGAATGTCATGATTCTAACCCAGGTGACCTAAAGGTAATATTTTAGAAAAAATACACAGAGGTTTCTGCTCAGATAGTTTGCATAAAAATAAACTAATGCATAAAGAAAGTATCTACATTTTAAAATTTAACACTCTGTCCCCATTATGGCTTAATCTTGAATGTAATTGGAGGCTGCTTGTTTGAATTTTAATTGATTAATTGATTTTAATGATTGTGTATTTAAATGGAGGCTAACTGATGGTTTTGTGTACTCTTTGAAGGCTTTGCCGAGGGGCTAAGACTTATTAAAATTTTGTACTTTTGCTGGGTGTTGTTTTGTGGATTTAAGCTCTATTTATTTGTGGTTGCTGATTCTGTCATGGTGTTTATGGCCAGTGATCCGAATTTGGATATTCCTAGGGTCCTAAAAGAGGACTACAATGATGCTACTCAACGTACTATGGATAAATTTATTGTTCACCAGGAGAGATCGGGATCTACATTTTCTACAGGTACGAATGTACGTGGAAAATGACTGAATGATACCTCAAATGTTTCCTCTTTCATGGATAGACTGGAGCAGGGCCGAAAAAGTTGACAGAAAAATCTCTTTCTTAAAGTGGGGGAGCGTGGTTATTCTACTCTATCGGGTGAGTCTGGTGTTCTACTTGACAAACTTGAACATTTGCTGCATAAAGAAACTGCCACCTATTTTAATATGTTAGGTCGATGGAGATATTTGGATCTAGATATCTCTTCGAGAGGACTGAGAGCTTTTAAGTCTCCTTCTACTCCATTTAATTTGTCAGACAAAACAGATAAATTTTTTTCTAAAAGGTGGCTTGCAGCAGCTCACCGTTTCTCATTAGAGTGGGTTGCAATTTTAGTAGAAAGAGATTTGATTAAGCAAACGAAAATTAAAAATGAAATTAAAAGTACATATAGTGATTTATTTAAATTAACTGGTTCTGGTCATTTGGATGTTCAGCTGGCAGATATAAATGAGAAATTAAAAAAATATGAAACTGAAATTATTGAACGCAAAAGCACTAAATTAAGAAGAGACTTGAGGGACTATGAAGGTGGAAGGGCTTTTTTATGGTATAAGAAAGAACGTAAAAGCCCTAAAATACATCAGACCACCTTAAATAAGTCAACTAGTTCATCAAGAGGTGTGTCTTTTGCTTCGGATGTATCGTCAGCATCTATTGAAGTAGAAAATAATGGAGAACAGTTTCCATCTTTACCTGCAGCTCAAGATCTGGACAGATTGCATAAAGACTTTCAGAGGGGAGAAAGAACAGTGATGGACAACGCGAATGAATGAAAACGGGGTCGTTTTCTACTAGACGCGAGCCATGGAAGGGATTATACGAGGCAGTACAAGAAGTCTAAATGGTACTGATTTTGTGGACTCTAATGTGGTGAATATGTCAAATTATGTTTTATCTAAATGTCAAGAGAAAGTGCTTAATTACAGATTAAAATTTATTCTGACTGTAATGCCCTGCTTACATGTATTAAAATGTGAAGTGTTTAGATTAAGCCGTAAATTGCACTTGTTACATCATTTTAATGTGAATAATACAGAAGTAAATGAGGGGACAGAGTATAATAATTCTGATAGTAGTTTGGAGGATAGTTTTTGTTCTTGCAATACTAGCTTTCTGTATGAAATACAGGAAAGTGATGATTTTAATGTATACAGTTTATTTAATACTCAGGATATCGTTTGCAAAAGTGATTTCATTCCACCATATAGACATGATGGTATCAAACAGTTTTCACAAATGATTAATTATGCTGTGGAATGTGAATTTAATGCATTTATGAGCAATAATAATAATAAGATGTATAACCTCTCATTGCAGGAATGGGAAGAACTACAGATGCTGACAAAAAATAAAAATATAATTATTAAACCTGCAGATAAAAGGGGGCAAAATTGTTTTAATGAATGTGCAGCAGTATTTCACTATGTGTATGTCCCATTTGGATAATAGGGATGTTTATAAAAGCAGTAATGTGACTATATATAGACAGGCAATATGTGATTTTGAAGCTCTTATACAAAAAGGCTATCGATTAGGATATTTCTCAATGAATGATTTGGCTAAGAAGTTTGGTTGTGATAATAGTGAACTGGCAGTATTTTACTGCCTTCCAAAAATCCATAAAGATATCACAAATCCTCCAGGCAGGCCAACTGTTTCTGCACAAAACTATTTTACTAAGAATGTTGGTTTATTGTTACACAAAGTGTTACTTCCTTATGGAGAAAAATTACCTTCATATATTAGAGATAGTATGGACTTTTTAGAAAATTTGTCTGATTTCAAATGGTCTAATGATATATATTTTGTAGTAGTAGATGTTTGTAGTTTGTACACGAATATTAGACATGAACTTGGTAATGAGGCAGTTAAGTACTTTATAGGAGATAGCCCAAAAAGTAACTATATTTTGGAATTATTAAAATTTTGTTTAGAAAATAATTATTTTACATTTAATAACAAGGTTTTTCACCAGCTCCAAGGTACAGCTATGGGGGCGTCTTTTGCCCACATGTATGCAAACCTGGTAATGGGATTATATGAAACAGAATATTTATATCATGGTGAGTTTTTCAAAGAATCTGTAGTTAAGTACTACAGATTCATAGATGATCTCATATTTGTATGTAAAGGGGGTTCTACAAATGTTAATCTGTTTGTGGAATGGCTACAGAAAAATAGATTTGGTTTTGGTTTTGATGGTTTGCAATTGGGGACAAGAGTTACATTTTTGGACGTTATATTGAAAATTAATAATAATAAATTACTTACTTCAATACATCGAAAATTGAGGATGGAGGAAGAATTTTATATGGCACTAGTTGCCATCCACCTCATACTCTTTCATTGTTATCTTACAATGAATGTCTCAGACTAAAAAGATTATGTAATAATGAAACTGATTTCTACAGGGAAATTAATAGGATGTATTGTATGTTTGTTAAGAGAGGTTATGATAAAGATGTTGTACAAACTGCTATTAAGAAAATTATTGAAGGTATGGATGAAAATGATATTCGACGTGTAACATTATAATAATGTAGTGTATAATAAAGACAGGGAAATAAATAATAAACACAAAATATATTTTCTTTCTACATATGGAACATTTACTTCCATATTTGTTAATTTAGTTAAGTATTATTGGCAATATTTGTTTAAATTTAAAAGACATAGGCAATATCTTGAGTCCATTCTTAGGTATATCATACAAGAGAGGAAGAAATCTTAGAGATATCTTGGTACATAATCACTTTGTGATGCCTGTTATAAATATTATAGGAAATATGAAGGCAACAATGGGTACTTATTCCTGTGGTCACTATAGTATTTGTGTTTATACTGTTAGAATATTTAATTTTATAAATGGACATGCATTTTGTCCATTGAAAATGTTTAATTGTGAAACAGAAGGTATTATTTATGCCCTACAATGTTCCTGTAATCTAGTATATATTGGGGAAACCAAGAGAAAATTTAAATATAGAATTCAGGAACATGTTAGAAATATTAAAAATAAAAAAGTGGATAGCCGGTGGTTAAATATTTCTTAGAATGTCATTATTCTAACCCAGGTGACCTAAAGGTTACTATTTTAGAAAAAAATACATAGAAGTTTCTGCTCAGATAGTTATAAAAAGAAAACAATGCATAAAGAAAGTGTTTACATTTTAAAGTTTAACACTCTGTCCCCTTTAGGGCTTAATCTTAAATGTAATTGAAGGCTGCTTATTTGAATTTTAATTGATTAATTGATTTTAATGATTGTGTATTTAAATGGGGGCTAACTGATGGTTTTGTGTACTCTTTGAAGGCTTTGCCAAGGCGCTAAGACTTATTAAAATTTTATACTTTTGCTGGCTGTTGTTTTGTGGATTTAAGCTCTATTTTTTTTGTGATTGCTGATAAAATTACTTTTGTTGGAAGAAAAATATGGTACATCCAAATATCCATAACCTCTATCAAATTAATCATTTTCTGCCATATCCATGACATGTTCACTAATACCATAGTTATTAGCAGGCTCATTTATATCAAAAAATGCTTCTGTGTCATACACACCCAAATTTAACAAATCATCATCATTATCATCTTCCTGGCTCATGATATTATTTTGTAACACAGAACTTCCAATTTTATTACCCTTTGTGTCAAAAAAATACCTTTAAGTTCAACTTTCGACAAAAACATTTAACATCAAGAATAATCTCTGCCAGGGATGGGAATCTTGCAGGAACAAACTTTGGTCCTAACATTTATTAACTTTTCTGTTGATAACTCAAAATTAGACAAGTTTACTATTCTCAGGTCCTTTCCCTGATTTTCATCAGACACAGAAGCAAAAACAAGAGCAGTGTAGGACAGGTTCACATCTACTTCACCAGCATTTGAACAAATGTTATTTAAAACAACAATCTCAACATGAGAAGGTCCTTCAAAATCAGGTGTAACATCTTTTTGCAACTTCACAATTTATATTGAAAGTGGCTATAACATTCTTATCAGATTTATGACAATCATTACATTGGTTAGGTATGAGAGTATATCCAGAAACAATGGCAAACATATTACTCTCCTGTTCAATAATTTCTTCAACAACATTTTCAGTAATAGTCCCCTTTTCCTGAGGAAGATTTTTTGACTGAGATAAAGCATGCGTTTTGCTACTTTCCACATTTAAAACATCATTATAATAAGGAAAGGCAAAAACGCATTCATTACTATTACACACAGTCAAAGAAGTCACATTTTCCTTTACTTTTGTTTGTTGTCATCATTGTTCTTCCCATTTCACCTGCCCTTCCAATAAAAACTCCTATTGTATCTTTGTTTGGGGAATCGCTCTTCCCCTGCTTGTTTTTTTGAAGCACTACTAATTTCTCCAGACGAAATCTCCTCAAACGACACGATCTTCTTGCTGCCTGTACTGGTTTTCACTGAGGAAAGAAAAGAATCACATGTTCCCCTTTCAGAGGAAGTTCCACCCCATTTTTTAGATCTAGCCAATCGCTTATTAAATTTTACAGAGTACACTGTATTATTTTGAAATTTATTTATGTCTCGGTTGAGTTTTTTTCTTTTTTCTCACCAAGATGTTCTTTTTCCACCTCCTGAATATGCAATTTAACAGTTGCCATTTTATCTTTCAGTCTCTCTTCAGAAACTTTATTAAGCAGAGATCCTTGAAGTGCATTAAATGGGGCTGCATTTAGATGTAAGTATTCCTTGAAGGTGAAAGGCCTAGGCACCAGAATAAAATTTTCTGAGCATTTTTTAACCTTGGTGTTGTGCTTTTCCTGAATCTAGCTCATCCTTTGTATTTTGGTGAATTTCCTATTTCCCGTCCACTCATCAAGATTTCTCTTGAAGAGGGCCAGTAAGGTGCTCTGTTTGACATGTATGGGAAGTCTCTGGGTTATGAACCTGTCCCTCCAGCATGTTCTGTTGATTGTGGTAATGAGGTTGAGGTCTCTGGAGCATGTGGTGTGGAGGGATTGGGATTTCTTTAGATGTAGCATTTCTAACAGAGCTGGGTCAGACATGGTTTTGTAAGTCAAGCAGAGATCGCCTCTAAGTATGCGATATAAGACAGAGAATAGTTGGAGTTTTTTAAGTCTGTCCTTATAGAACAAGTGTTTAAGGCCTAGGATCGTCCTTGTGAGGTACTTTTGTGGCCTCTCCAGTTGTTGCAGGTGTCTAGTGAGGTACATGCCAAATGGGGCATTGTACTTGATGATTGGCCTAATGAGGGAAGAGTAGAGGGAGACAATGACCTCTTTCTTCCTGGATGCAAAACCCTTAGTAATGAGATGTGCCACACAGAAGGACTTTCTGACCACAGTGGCAATGTGGTGGTCAAAAGAGGGGTTGCTGTCAACCTGTGTTCCCAGATCTCTTATAACGCTTTCTGTGTTCAGTGCACTACCATTGATGTGGTAATTCATGGGAACAGAGTTTTTCCCAAAGGGCATGACGACACATTTTCTGGCATTGAGCTTAAGGCCATGGTTCTGACACCAGTCGTTGGTCTCAGTGAGGCTTTTCTGCAGGATGTCAACATCACTTGGGAAGTTAATAATAGCTCCCAACTTGCGATCGTCTGCGAACTTTATCAGCCAGAGTTCCTTCATGTTGGCCTGGACTTCAGAGAAGTAGATACCAAAAAGGAAAGGACCCCGGACCGAACCCTGTGGACTCCACTCGTGACTGGCCGGCAGTCTGACTTGGAGTCAGCTACTTTCACACTGTGGGTTTTATCTGTGAGCCAGTTTGCAACCCACCTAGTGATATAGGGGTTGATGCCTAGTTTGCTGAGTTTTTCTATGATTCTTGAGTGGGGAATGGTATCAAAGGTCTTGGCCAGATCAAGGTAGGCTATATGAACCATCTTGCCTTCATCCACAGCTCTGGTGACTGACTCAAAGAAGCCGACCAGGTTGAGCAGGCATGATCTACCCTTCACAAAATCAAACTGTGTGGGATCCAGAATTTGGAGATTTCCTATATCCTTGTTTATTAGGTCCATGATGATGGGTTCCATAGCTTTGCATACTAGACTCGTCAGGCTAATGGGGGTGATAGTTCCCAGGGTCTGTAGTCACTTCTCCTTTGTGGAGAGGGAAGACTGTAGCAGTGCACCATTCAGTAGGGACAAAGCCTGAGGTGAGGCTGTGACTGAAGAGGGCACACAAGTGTGGTGCCAGTTCACTCTGTAGTTCATGTAGAACACAGCCAGGGATATTGTCAGGTCCCATAGAAGCTGTATTCTTGGCCTTGGACAGTGCTGTTTTAACCTGTGGAGCAGTAATACTGGGTTCCTGGCAATCTACTGTTTTGTGATTGGTCCTCTGACTGGGAGAGAGGGGTAAAGTTGGCAATGAAGCTGTCGGCCAGTATATTGGCAATATCTGTTGGCTCAGTATAGGAGGTACCATTGTGCAGTAGCTCAGAGCAAATCTGGGTAATGCCGTGGAGATTCTTTACATAACTATAGAAGGCCTTGTGGTTGCCTTTACTATCTGCTGCAATTCTGTTTTCATAGCTAGCTTTAGAGGATTTGATGAGGGATCTCAACTTTCTGTTGGGACTTCACCTTATTCCACATCAGTTTCTTCATTCTCTTGTAGAGTTTGTTTATGGCAGGGGACCACCAGATTGGCTTCCTTTTTTTGGAGGAGAGCATCTTGGTTCTATTGGGTATGGTGAGATCCATGCATTAGTGTACGTGTTCATACAGTGCATTGGTGTATGATTCGGTGGCCATGCAACTATTCTCCATTTGCATGGGTGCCATGAAGTTAGCCACCACTGTGTTTAGGAGCCCAAAGTTAGCTTTGGAGAAGTTTTTCATGGTGGTTACCTTTGCGGGGTGGGGCTGGGGGTGGGAGGGATGTGGATTTCCAAGGTGATTAGTTTGTGGTCGGATCTAACCAGGGAGGAGTTGACTACTGGTGTAGAGCAATGGTCACCCATGTTAGCAATGACCAGGTCAAGGATGTTGCTATCTCTAGTGGGGGTTAGAATAAGCTGGTCCAGGGCATTGGAATTAATGAATTCCAGGAAACGTTGGGCAAGTGTATTGGTACATGAGTAGTTTTCCCAGTTAATGGAGGGGTAGTTGAAGTCGCCCAGTATGAGAGTGTTAGGTTGGACCCTAATATTCTCCAGGGTGCTTAGGAACATGGAGTGTGAGTCTTGGGACATGGTTGGGGACCTATAGCAGGCTACAACCTGAATCGCTGTCTTACCCAATGTTAGCTGTATCTGAAGTATCTCTGATGCATTATGTTTGGCTACCAGTCTGGAGGTGTGCACATACTTTATGAATATGGAAACACCACCGCCTTTGGAGCTTTGGTCCAAGTTCTGGAGCCGAAAGGTGTGGAATGAGTTATAGCCTGGTAGTGCTGGGGTGCTTTCTGCTACTTTAAACCAGGTCTCTGTTACAGCACAAATGTCAATGTTCTCCATTTTAAGGAGTGCTTCGAGTGAGTGCATTTTGAGATTTAGACTTCTAGCACTGAGCAGCATGACCCTCAGAAGGCATTTGTTTGTAGCTGTTACAATGGTAATTTGGTCTTTGGAATACAGGCTAAAAAAGGCACTATAGGGGTGGCAAGAGCCTTGGCCAGTATCCAGAACCCTAGGGGTGACAGATGCAGACCATCTCTACAAAGCATTGAGGTTTGTCAATCATGTCGTTCCCAGGCAGACAGATACTGGATCCCCTTGAAATGACACTAGAAACTTAGCCAATTGTTGAAATCAATCATTTTCTGCTTGTACTGTGGTATCATTCTGGGTGACGGTAGGATGCTGCTCAGGGCTAGGGTCATACCCGCCTGGAGTACATAATCTGAGAGCTCCTCCATGTCTCTTTTCATGTAGTTCAGGGAGGTATGTTTCAGGTCATTCACACCCACATGTACAATGACAGAGTCATATTTGTACCTGTTGTTGAGGGACTTTATTGCGTGCGCTATGTGGTGGATCCTGACACCTGACAGGCAGCTGACTGCTACGTTCTCCTTATTCAACCTAGTGAGTGGGACATCAGTGTGCCTCACTATCGAGTCACCTATGACTAGTGTGTTGGGCATGCTGTTTTGCCTTAGGGGCTTTGTTTGAGTGGCACACTGTTTAGGAGAGTTATGTGTCTCGTGATTAGTGTTGTGTTGTGGTGGTCGAAGGTGGGTATGTAGTTTGTGTTTTTATGTGACGGCAGTGCTGGTGTGTGTTCTGGAGGGCTATGTGTTCCATGTGGTGTGGTGCAAGTGTTGACCTTCTCCTCTTGACCAGCTATTCCAGTCTTGGCTGGAGAGTGCGTGGCTTCCAGTTTGGATATATAAGTGCATCTCTCGCAAGTCTGAGTGTTGGGAGGTAAGAGGAGAGGGTTGACAGTGTACATGAGGCAGTTACTACATTGCCTCAGAATGCCCAAGTTCACCAGGTTAATAGAAGAAAGCACAGGGAACTGATCTTTAGACATGCCTGGAGGGGTAGGTATTAATAATAAGTACTGGAGCTGTTTCCTTGTAGAACATTTAGTGCTACAATAACTGCTACAAGAAGGCTGGTAAAGTGCTAGACTAATAAGCTAGTAAAAGTGCAGGAGAGGAGAGAACTAGCAGATCTAAGGGAAAATTGAAGAGCAGACTTTTTGGCATCACTTAGAAGCTTGCAAACAGTCCTGGATACAGCAAATCTGTTTCTGGACTAGACTAGTTACAGGAAAGGCGGGAAACAAGTGCAAACATGAACTTTTAAACCAGAAAGCTGAAAGAGATGGAAAAACTGCCCAAACAGCTAATAAACTACAATTTCTGGGCCAGAAACCACTCTTCTTGTGGTAGATAGCCTACAAGTGAAAGAACTTGCTACACTTTGCATTGTAAGGTGTTGCAAATACGTTACAGCAAGGTTTGCCCTAGTGGCTGAAAGCTTCCATCACCACTGTCAGTTTGAGGGGGACCACTCACAAGTCATTAGAATACTCTTGCTCAACTTGTCCTCTAGGATGCTGGATTACCATGAGATGGGCATTGCAATCAGAAAGCAGGGGAAGACTTCCCATTGCTTCAGTCTGAAAGCATCTCAACACACGGTGCAATATCGTGTCCCTCCTTGTTTTTGTTGATATATACATACAAGATCACAGCCAAATTGCCAGTCTGGATCAATATCACACCTTTGGGGAGGCAGTGTGGAAAATCCTGCAATGCTAGGTGAACTATTCTCATTTCAAAAATAATAATGTGCATATTGGCCTCCAACCGGGACCAGTTACCTTAGATCATCCTTCCCCTGAAGTGCCCCCACCACCCAGGAGGGAAGTGTCCATGGTCACTGTGGCTGAGGGAGGGGGGGAAACAAAGGGGCATCCTGAAGAAACACTGTTGGATGTCATCCACCATGAAATGTAGTGGTAGCAAACCTGCATCATTCTTATCGGAAACTGCATAGGATGAGTTTTCAGAGACCACTGGACTAAAAGACTCCACTCAAGTACCCTCATACAGAATTTATTAAAATTGACTAATGAGAAGGCAGTTGCCATTAACCAAGGGAGATAAAGGATGACAGAAGTGGATGGCCTGTGAAAAAGATGAACCTGGTGGGCCCTAAGATGTAGGGACAACAGCCTTGAGATAGGAAACCTGGTGATCTGAGAGGTTGTGTCTACATTGAAACCTATATAACTCCAAAGCCTAGACTGGCCCTAGCTTGGATTTCATGAAGTTCACCATAATTCCTAGGGCTAGGCACATTTGCATGAGCTGGCAATGCCCTTGAGGTCACTGTAAGGAGCCAATCATCCAAGTAAAGGAAGACATGGAACCCCTATAGCCTGAGATGAGCTGCTACTACTGCCATGCACTTGGTGAACACACGGGGGCTGTGATGAGACCAAAGGGCAGTGCTAAAACAATTGATGGCTGTTTTCTGGATCAGAAGCTCAGAAACCTCTTGGCATCTCTGGCTATCTTTATGAGATAATAAGCATCCTTGAGGTCACTGAGCATATTCAATCATTCTTCCTCAATAGAGGTAGAATGGATTGCACTGTTACCATCAGGAATTTGGTCTGTTTGACAAACAAATTTAGTCTGCTTAAGACCAAAATGGACCTGAGGTCCTTGTTTTTCTTGGGCCCCAAAAAGAATCCTGAATAGACCTTGGCTCCATCCTGGTCTGCTGGGACCCCTTGGATAACTCATTTTGCTAGCAGCTTCCCTTCACTGCTAGGCTGGAATGTCCAGAAAGGATTTTTGAAAACATTTGGCCAAAATAGAAAGGGCATTGTGCATTTCATGGTGGATGACATCCAACAGTGTTTCTTCAGGATGCTCCTTTGTTCTTCCCCCCTCCCTCAGCCACTGTGACGATGGACACTTTCCTCCTGGGTGGTGGGGGCACTTTAGGGGAAGGATGATCCAAGGTAACTGGTCCCAGTTGGAGGCCAATTTAAAAATCAGTGTAGCCTTTGGAGACAACTCTTAAAACCAAGGATTTGTTAGTGATGGGTTCCTGAGCCAAGCACCCATCAACTGCCACCAGAGTGCAGCAGTTGGGCAATCCTTCAGGAGTGCTGAAAGGGTTTGTCTGTGAAGGGTCCCCTAAAACCCTGATTTTGTGGACCATTCCTGCCTGAAGGGTGACATTTGTTAAACACCCCCCCTTTTTTGCCAGTGAACACTATTACCCGAAGTGTCTTGGAAAAAATGCTGCAATGTCCGGAAAAAGAGCCACTTACCTCCCCATCTGATTGCAGGAAAAGGTTTGTTGAGGGGTGGAAAGGTGATCCCTATGGTAGACACTGTCTTGCCTTCATGTTTTCTCTTGGTCAGTGTATCCTTAATTTTAGGTCCAAACAAGGTGGAGCCATCGAATAGAGCATTCAGAAAGGATGCCTTAAAGCTCCTCACAAAGTTACAGCACATCTTGGTATGGTAGTGTACTGCAATGCAGTGCCTTGCACCTGGCCATACCATCTGCTGTGTTGGAAAGGAAGTGCATAGATATGTTTGAAATTGACAGCATGGTAGCCAACTGAGCCTCCACAGACATATGCGGCTCAGCTACTGACTGGGCTGCTACAGACTTGGTTAACTTCTTTAATCAAGTCTTCCCTTTGTCTGATCAGGTGTGCCAAGTAGCTTAGTGTGCAAAGAGAAAAAGATGGCTGAAGCATAGATGCACTTCTCACATCTGACCAACACACTAGACTCTCTAAGTAGAGGATGAACAGACACAATTGCCATTGACAGCTCCTTCCTGGGCTGCGGCTACTACCATGGCATTGACTGTGTACCCCTTGCTCCAATGGGCCCACTTTTTAGGTGGAATTAAACCCTGTATGGATTTCTTGCGATGAGCTATACCACATCCAGTTCTCTCCACACTCTCCTAGATACTAAATTGACAAGGCAGTCTAGAGGGAATACCACTAAGGGCCCATGCAGGCCTGCAGTGAAGGTTTCAAGAAAAACTGACTTCTCAGGAGAAGGGGCTTTAAAGCTCCAGCCTCCCTTCTGTCTAACTGATTCTAGAAGGTTGCTGAATGAGGCATCGTCACAGGAGATTCTGGGGAACCATTCTCCTTAATGAGGTCAATATCCTCTGATAACAGCTTCTAAGGGAAGTCTAAGTGTCTCCTCTTACAATGGTACTTTCTGCACTCCTCTTGGAGAGGGGAGCCCAGAAGAGATAAGGAAGCATTGGGACAGCCCTGGTTCTGGTGCTGCTAGAGGCCTTGAGCTGCAGGCTATCCATGAACAAGATGATGGGAGACAAAGGTAGCAGGTAGACAGAAGGATTGGCTGGATCTGATATGGAGTATGACCCCCCAACCCCCAAACTGGATGGGATCCTCTCCACAGCTCTGAAAGCTGCAGCTGAAGCCATCAGACTACGGAAAGGCCTCCTCTGATCCAAAGATACCAGGGAAGGACCCACATCAACACTGACATGGCTGAATAGAAGGTCAAGATTGGAGTTGAGCTGTGTAAGGCTGATGCCCCAAGGGGCAGGGATGGCTCTAAAAGCCTCACAGTCAACACTGATCTGCACCCCCTGACCTCTCGATTCTGGCTGGAGTTGAATGTAACAAGGTTAAAGACAGAGCTGAAGGCAGCCATACTGTCAGTGCTAACAACGGAATCATACAGGCTAGAGCCAGATCCAAGAACACTGGATTAAAAGAGTAGACCAACAAAGGAAAAAAAAAAAAAAAAAAAGGTGCAGAGGGGCCAGCTCTCTCCACCCTCAGAGCAAAGGGGAGGGAATGATCCCCAGGTCAATATGCACCTGCAAAAAAGTCAGCATAATTTTGTCCAAGTCTTCTTCCCTAAGTCTCTAAATGGACCTCAAAGACCTAGAAGATGTCATCAAAGATGGCTTAGGAGACTGGTGGGTGACAGCTCTGTGGAGAATTCTGTTTCTGGTGCAGCAGCTAGAGTGGGGGGGGCAATACTGGGTTGGACATACAGACAAGAAAGAACTCTGCACATCCAAGAGTTGGGACCAATGTGGCTCCATTGTTGATACAAAAGAAGCCAGGGATTGGGACTGGAGTAGTGCCAATGTTGAATCCAAGAAAATAGCAGAGGAAACCAACTGCTTCGGGGCCTTCTGTACTTGCTCATCAGAAACTGAAAACTTAGCAGACCTCTTTCTTGATTATTTCTATTTTTTTCTTTAAATATGTCTTTTTATTCCTTCTTTCTGTCTTTATCCTTATCTCTGTCCTTCATAGCCTTCTCTAAGACTTCTTAACTGAAGAAGAAACAGAGCAGGGAGATACTACAACAGCAGAAGTGTGAAGGAGCCCTTTTAAGATGAGCTTGGCATGCCTAACAGGCAAGGCCCTCAACCAAAAGGTGACACAGGCCTCACAGTCCCAATCTAGATGAGCAGCTCCCAGACAGTACAAATAGCAGTTATGCAAGTCTTGCAAAGGCTACTTGTGACTACAAGCCAAGCACTTTCAAAACACTGAAGTCTTCTCAGCTACTCTGAAGACAAAATTGTACTGAATACTGCATACAAGAAATATACAGGGCAGGGAAAAGGCTCTTGATCACAAGCCCTAAAACCTAGCTTCTCAGTCAAGAAGAGGGAGAGGAGCAAGGACTAGAATACGAATAAAAGTAAACTCTTAACACCAAAAAATGCTTGAAATTGCTATAAGACACTTAGCTGTGCAGAGTTCTAGAGACCAAGTCCATCTTCAAGTGTGGCAAATGAAATCTGGGGACATTAGGAAGTGCAGGGCATTATGGGAAAGGAGTTTGAGCTTTGCAGCCAAAAGTTTAAAGTACTATCTTAAGTTCCAGTAACCCATAGGATGAGGCAGATGGAAGAGACATCAGATAATTAGTTTGGTTTTGCTGGAGATCAGAGGTCATCTGTATTGTTCTATCCCTATTTCAAAGTTTATGAAGAATTTTTGTATAGCTGTTTATAACAGGTTAATGGTAGTGGTTCAACACAGAAGAGCTCAAACATCTGCAAAGAGAATGAAGGTTGCTGACTGCAGATGCGTGCTTTTTGTTATAAATATAATTCTAAATAAGTAGAGGGCCTAATACAGATCTTTTTGGAACATCTACAGCATTTGGCTCAGGAGAAGACAGTGTACCATTCCAGTGAACAGGCTGGGTTCTTCCAATGAGGGAGTTAGAGAATCACTTTATATATTGTTGCTGTGCCCCTGATCTTTGAGTCTAAACACTAGTACATAAGGTGGGAAACCATACCAGATGTGTTAGACAGGTCAAGGAATCAGGAAGCCACAAAATTTTTTTTCACTGCATTTTAGATGTACAAAGCTTAAAAAGGCTAATAATACTGTTTCAGTTCTTTATGCAAGCCTAAGGCCATGTTGTATTGGGGAGAGTCATTTATTTGTAACAGTTAAGGAATTATTTAAAGATGCATTTTTAAGTATTTTGGAAAGTGGGATAATATGGTTAAAACTAGACTGTTATAGAGAGTAACCCCCTTTGTGAAGAGGAGTGATGTATGACTGTTTCTGGAGTTGTGGTACTATATATTCTTTGATAGAATGATCTGTAAGAGACAGAGACGGTTATGATATTAGCAACAATGCTCAGATATTGCTGAATTCTCCTCCAATCATTATTCTGAAAAATATATTTTTCTGAAGGATCTTACAAATTCCTTAAGTATAAAAGTCTATTCAGCTTCATCGCCACCTTACCAAGTCTACCACCTCCATATATCTAAAGAATAATTACTAAGGCATTCCAATTTCTCCTCACATAAGTACAGATGCTGTCCCATATATTTAATTTGTAGTTTGTTTTTGAACTCTTGTACTCTTTCTAAAGCCATCCTTAGGTAACACTTTGCAAAATGAAATACTGTGCTATATGTGTTAATTCTTAACAGTTATTCTTCTAATGGCACTATCATTTGATTTTAATAACTTGTTAACCACCTTCTATTTAAGTCAGCACATTACGGGCTGGATCTGTCTAGCTGCCTTATCACACAGTCCTAATCTTTAAATCCTCAGTAAAGCTATTTCAGATCCTGTGTTACTTCAGCAGTACCAGAATTTATAGCTCCCCTTAATACTTCGGCGTCAAGATCAAATGATCTCTGTGTTTAGTTGAACATTTCATTATACTTAGTCTCACCTGTATGTTCTTGAGCTGGCTACAAACCTTCTATCTCTCCCACGCATACAGAACAACACAATACAATATACTGAGCTAAGAGGCAAATGTATTACTTGCCATGTTAATTTTGAGAACACCATAGATGTTAGATTTACTGCATATACACATGCACACAGACACACACATACATATAAAATATGTAAAATATGAATAATCAGACACAACACACCCACACAAAGACACATGCATATATATAAAATATGTAAAACATGAATAATCAGACACAACACACCCATACACACACACACACACACACACACACACACACACACACACACACACACACACACACATACACACACACACTCATTCATTCATTCTGTTCAGTATCAGTTTTGCTTCACATTTTGTACTTTCATAAGCAGTTAATTTTTTTTCCAGGTATGGAAAAATAACAGATTGATCTGTATACAGTTACCTTGATTTGGAGGTCTTCAGAGCTATCAGTTTCCAGGTAAGAAGAAAGTAGCTTTGGTAAAACGTTTGCAACTGCAACAGCACGTGCATGCTCAGGAGAATGCCTTCCAATCTGCCCCAAGGCCCACGCAGTTGCTGCCTTAATATGGTCTTCTGGTTCTTCTGACAGGCAGATAGTCAACTGAGGCACCCCCTGTAGTGTTGTTCAAAAGCACACACATTGAGAATTAGTGACAGAAGACTAGAGAGATTCATACTAATAAGGACTTAAAGAAAGCATAGCTTCCCTATTTCTTTCTTAACTCTGTCTTCCTCTGACCAAAGAAGCTGCAGATTACTGAACAGCTGCCAAAACTGATAAGGATGACTTTGTGAAGGAAGCTTACAAACTAAAAATGACATGAGCATTCTTCAAATAAAGTTGCACATTTTCTGCACCGCTTTTCTGCACATTAAAATCAAAGTGATAAAGAAACTGTGCATGGAGAATAAAAAATACAGACTTGTAGAGCTCATAAAAAGATAATTATTTTACAATTTAAAATAAGAAATGGCATTGTTTTGAAGAATTTAATTTTTCATTTTACAAAAAGGACGGTGTAATTATGAATTCTCAGACCTCATCTTTGTACGTACAGCTAATTAAAAAGACTGCTGCTGGGCACATCATATATCACAAATGTCATTCTGATCAAATGGGGAAATGAAAGCTTGTGAAAAAATAGCGAAAACAAAGATTCCATATATGTTAATGCATTGAAATCAGACTCAATTAAATACAATAATTGTCTAGTGTATTATATTACAGCTGAACATATATTCTGAGAACAATATTAAAACAAATGCTTTACTAAACTACAGATATATGGAATTGATTGACAGCCTGTTACTACTATTGCCCATTACAGATTTTCAATCATCTACAAACAACTTAATGACAGTTTTGTAATTAATATTGTACCAATAAATGATCATTCCCTGTTTCAAGTTTCATTGATAAAGGTCTGAAAAAGAAACAGTGTCCAAAGAGTTGCTCTGTCTCAAAATGCTTAATCAATAGGTTAACCTACACAGTCCTAAGTTCACTATAAATAATCATTTTGAAATTCTTAAAAAAAAAACAGGCATGAATCTACAGTAGTTTTCCTGAAAGCTAAGAGCACATAATTCATACATGCAAGAAAAAAATATTACTTACAATAAAGGTATACACACACACACACACACATATATATATATATATATATATATATATATATATATATATATATATATATATATATAGATAGATAGATACACATATATGCGTGTGTGTGTGTATTCTGTGCAACACTGTGATCCTATTAAACCTTCAATAGTAAAGTTGTACAACACATTCTTTTCAATCTAAATTGAAAAAATTTTTTTCTTAAAATGTAGACAGTTACTATAGAAAAAAGTAGCAAAAAACAAAGAAACAATGAAGCAAATATATTTATTCAGAAAAGGAGCTAAATTATTTATTTTACAATAAAATGCAATACTAAAATGGAATAGTACTCTGATATAGAAATATATGTATAAATTTTAGTCAATTGCATAGCCAAGAGATTTATATTACAAACTGACTTCATGGATCTTTGTTCAGACTGGGCAAAATGATGATTACTTGGAACAATTGTTACCATCTGCAGTAACAGTTCAATGGACTTTTCTTTCTACATAAATCAGACAGAATTTATACTGCAATCCAAAACCACCAAATGCAGAACAGAGAGGAGGAGGAGAATTTATACTGCAGCCTATTTCACTGCCTGCTCTCGTCTTAGCAAACAGTAATTTCTGACAAGGTAAGCAGCTGCAAAAGTGTTATTTATTACTCTTCTGATATTTGGTATAGGAAAAGAACTGATTTTTGGGGGTCAAATAGCCATGCCATTTCATGATGCATTACCAGGAAAATATTAACACCAAATTAAACAGTACCTTCTTAAAACAGAAACATATTTATTTACTGATACTGTATTTTGTGTTTCTACAGTTAAACAGAAAGCTATTTCAAATATACTACATATTTTCATTCAGAAAATGTTCCATATTTGGATCTTCTAATACATGAATGCTATACTAATATATTAAACACGCTTAAGATCTTGCTTTGTCTACAACTTCTTCAATAAGAGCTGCATGTTTAAACACATGACATGCATATAATGAAGTTAATACAACAAACCAACCTTGGAAACGATCACTGCCATTGCCAGATTTTCAGAGTGGGCTGCAACATAACCAAGCATCATAATACCAGGTAGCCTGATGCTGCCTTTACATTCACCAATGTAGTCAATGACAGCAGCTACTCCACCTGCATTAACGATAAGCTGGGAGAGCTAAAAAAAAAAAACAGAACAAGTGAAAAACAGTGATTGATATGCCATGTGCTGATAAATGTATGCTGCACCCCAAAATGTATTATTAACAGGCCTATATTTCACATACACGCATGCTGTGTAACCTATCATTCCTGCTGTCTCCTTGGTAATTAAATTACTATGCATACTTCATAGATGCCTGTTTCACGGGTTTAATTTGCTACATGTTAATTTATCCTACCTCTCAACAGTCAGTCTCTTTTTTTGAAACATCTTCTTACACTGGTAAGCCTTGCAATGTATATCATTATGTACTAGAGGCAGAAAATAGGTTGCCTGACTTACACTTTCACTTTAGCTATCAGCACAGAACGAATGAGAGGTGCATATGACTCATGACCTAAAGAAAATCTTAATATGATTAAACAGATTACATTTAGTTCAGTTTAGAAACAAATTTTTGACACATGCTTGTTTCTCTTACCCTTTACTGGCTTTATGAAATTATGTACCAGGATGGATGAGCAATGAACTAAAATAAGGAATGTTCCCCAAATTATAAAAATGTACTTGGAATAAGTAAGACAAAGAACACATACAGACAAAACTGACTGTAACTTACCTTCATGAGTGAGCAGGAAGGACAACAACTTCAGATGGCAAAGTCAGAGTGAATTATCAAAGTCTCATCTCCTTACTAGTGCTGATAATGGCAAAAAGAAATCACAAATTCTAATGTCATGGCACTAGGATTAACAGAATGTAATTTAAGTGGCCATGGATTTATCATGCATCTTTTATAAAGAATTCTAGGGAGTATTGTTCTTCTGATTTCACTTTTTTTAATTTACTGACTATGTAGATCCCCCTAAGCATATAGCTGTTTTACAGTGGAGATTTAGGATGCTGTCTGTATTACCTGGAGAAAAAACTGGCCATGACATTGAGAAATATATCCCTGCTTATCACTGACAAATGCAATGGGATCCTTAACATGATCTCAGCTATAATCACTGGCTAAAGAAGGTTAGCACATCAGGAATGCATCAATCCTCCCAAGTTGCACAACAATGTCATTACTGGAAAAATAATCCAATGCTTGATGTGGGGATAGAACCCCGGACTTTGTGATGTTCCAGTAAAGCCACATATAATGCATAATAATGTATGATCCCACTATTCTTGTGTGTGTGTGTGATAAATTCTGTGCGGAGTCTGCATGTCCTCCCAGTGGTCGCGTGGGTTTCCTCCGGGTGATCCAGTTTCCTCCCACATCCTAAAGACATGCTGTCGGTGGATTGTACACTCTAAATTGGCCCTAGGTGTGAGTGCGTGCATGTGTGTGCCTTCCATGGAAGGTTAGGTGCCGAGCTGGCAACTCGGCACTGTAAAACTCTACTGACAATCCTGACCGGACAGGTGATCCGCAGTGGTGACCCCTAACCGGGAAAAGCCGAAAGCAAAAGAAGAAGAAGAATCACGCATATATTTTGCAAATATAACAAAAAGGACCTTCTTTGTAAGAGTTGTATGAATCAGCTTTGCAATATCAATGCATCTACCAAGGAGAGACAACCTAGAAATGCACTTTTACTCATGTCTGAAATATAAGATCTCTGCTATGATATATGTCGCACTAAAACTGCACTATTCCTGAACCCAGACAGAGGTTAAAGTGACTACAGGAACTCAATATATTTAAACATCTTAAACAAACTGTTAAAAAACCATGAAGAAGTCAAAGGGCAACTATGCCCCAAAAGTGTGCACTACCACTGCTCCAACTACTGATCTATGCCACTAGCAAAGGGCTTTAAAGTGGTCAGCACTAATTATGCCTAATAAATTTAAATCTCAACTGATCCATCTCTACTCCACACATCCCTTACAGCAATGTGAATCTTGGCTTGTTAATATCAAAGTTGGTGATGCTAAATTTATATCCATAGCTTGTATTTATGTACCCAGGTATGGATGAAATTACTACTGATGAAGTGCCACACTGGCATTATGATCATTTTAACTCAAAGTGACTCACTATAAAGAGACTTTGGCCCTGACTAAACCCTGGATTTTGGTGATGGTGCAATGATCAGTACATATGTTCCCAGGTATTCCATGAAAGGAATTATTATATGTACCTTAAAATTTTTTTAAATTTGGAATGTTCATTTTTTTTTTTAAATTTGGAATGTTCATTTTTTTAAGGTATTTAAAGAAGAAAGATACAGGAATGCATGCCCAAACTGGGCAGAACAAAAAAGAAGATGAAAAAGAGTTTGGGAGAAAACAATGACTGAAGGTGAAAGCAGACAGCATTGTGAATGAGAATGCTTTGAAGACACTTGAAGTATCACGGTCTAAGAATTTACAAAGGAGAACAGAGATTGCTGTACCAATGGAGGCAGTAAAAAGTAAGATTCTATGAATACCTTGCAACTTATATGCCTAAACCCAAGGTACAAGAGGATGAGGCATCGGAAGCCATGATCGCTCATGTGGAAGTGACGGGTCTATATTATATTCTCAAAAGCCAACAATGTCAAAACTGACATTGTCGACACGAGAATATTGAATGCTCAGAATCTCGAGAGTGTAAATGGAAATCTCCATAAGGGGAGATTTCCATTTACTGCAATGTAGTGCGGTCTCGGAGTTGATATATTTAAGTAGTGGGGGGTGTGGGGGGTGCAGGGGGGCTTGCCCCCCTGCTTAAACCCATTAGGGTACTTTTTTCTTTTTTTTTTTTGTCTTTTTATAAGGTCGATGTTTGAAGACATCGACCATATGGTGTTGACCATATGTTGTTCAATGTTCAACATCGATCTTATAATACAGACCCGAAGTGACTGAGCATTTACAAAACGATAACCAGGATTTAAATTATAAATATTAATCTGTGGTTAAAATTACGGCAAAGGAAAGTGGATTTTGGGGATAGGCAAAGAAGAGATACATATGTATCACCGGTGTGCTTGAAAAGGAAGAACAAGACAGCCAGGCTTTTGTTCAGGAATCCATGGCAATCTGGAATGGATCGCATGTTGTGCAAGTGAAATCTGAAACAGCACATTAAATTCTTGTGGCTGTCTGACAGTGTCTGATGAACAACTCTGACATACAGTTGTGAGATCTGTAAGGACCATATCTTGCCTCTGCTTTGGCATTCAGGGGAGGTGTGTACAGTTAGTTATAGCTAAGTGCACTCTGATGAGGATTACAGTTCCTTCACTTAGACAAGAATGCAGTTTGTGAAGGCTATGAGAAAGCTGCATTCTCAACTGTTTTACCTGACAATAGTTTGAGACTATTTTGCATAATTTTTTTAAGACTTTTCCAGATTTGCAGGATGCAGCACATGCTGTCTATGAGACTGACCATAAAGGACTGCAGGAGTTAGACAAGGAGTTTAGACTACTACTACTACAGAGGTGTATGACAGATCTGGATTAATTAACTCTGTGCTTTGCATTGACTGAAAATGTTTAGAAGTTCCATGCAGAATGAAAGAGTTAGGAACTTTTAGCGCACATATGTCAAACAGGCAGAAGGTTGCACATGCCGCAGTGAAGCAAGTCTGTTGAAGAGAAGATGGACAACAACTAATGGTTTGAAATACACAGCATTGTTAGAAACACTTACATGGATAGGGGAGGGCTTCCATCACTACCACTGACTGTGTAACAAGACTTACAGTAAATCAGAAATAGGAAAATTATTCTTGTGTGAAGACTTAAATGATTAAACACTTGGAAGTTTTGTGTGTAGGATTTAGGGTGTGATGTAGAGCATGACATAGGCTATGCATGCTAAGGTAAAGTAAGCCAGATGAAACAAATATGGATTTTTTTTGTTGAAAACTGAAAAATAATGATGAGATTGTTTATACTGTTATTTAGCTGACTTCCTTCTAGAAAAAGGTATTGAGTCAAATGTTAAACTTACAAAGGAATGTATTAAGTATGAACATTCATGCAGACATGAGAGATTTCCTTCATCTGCTTTAAGTGCATTTCACAACTTACATATTGTTAGAAATGTGTTGTTTATTTAATGAATGCTTGAAAGAAATGTGGAAAATGTTAGAATATTACAAATGGTATTTACTTTTCACATACTTCCCAATGGGGGGGACAACCAGGAGGGAAAGTACAATTGTGTAAGTAAACGTACCATAACAGCAAATAATGTCCTGACAGATTACTGTTGCAGTAGCCTAAGAAATATGAGTCCTACCCCATTGCTACCGGCCAGTTTTTCAAATCTGAAGAGTGCTTGAGAGGAGCTCCATATAAAGGACAGTTAGTGAGCGAAAAGCTCGGAGCTTTCAACCCCCAAAAAGGGAGGTAATGGCACTGAAAGAAAAATGCCAGGAAATAACCAAAAAGGGAAACTATATAGACTTACCAAGATGGCTGCACACAGAACAAAATTTCAGCTCAACCAGAGTGAAAACAGAACCTGAGAAAAAGGCACCAGTGAAATGTAAGCTTGGGTAAAATTCAACTACTGCCTAGTAAGTACACTGCCTGTTTGCCAACAAAGAAGAAATTTAGAGAACTTGAAAGAAAATCAACCAGAAAAGATGAAGAGAAAACACTGGCTGGGAAGAATCCTGTAGTTGTTCAGCAAAAAACATAGGTTTATAGGCAAGTACCAGGCTAGCTGTAGACCATTTTAAGCCAGGCCAATTTCCGTTTCTGTGCTGGAAATAACTTATTCTATTTGGTTATAGAATGGCCTTACCCATCCCATGGTCAATAATTATATATTACCGCTAATAAGAATAACTGGGATCATATCATGGATAATTTGAGAGGATCCGTGCATGGAATAAAGCAGTTAGGAACTACCTTTGTCTATCAGTAGCACATGGGGCAGTTCTATGGTAAATATTCTGTTTCCCATCCATAGATCTATGCTGTGTTTCAAAATGAACAGGGATGAACTTTATTTTATGTGGATGGGGAGTTTGTTTCACAGCAGTGTTATCCTTTACAAGATATACCTGTCCCTCCAAACTGTTCTTTTGATCTTGCAGAAGAGGTTTAGATCCCTATACTCAGTATTTCTGATGCCATTTGATTTGCTGATGTGCGTTAAACCCATTAGTAGTGGGTCAGGGGATACTTTGTATGCCAGATACATGTCAACTCTTAGCAGACTATATCCTTTTAGCAAGGTATCTCTGTGGGAGTCCCAGTTGTTGCAAGTATCTGGACTGATACATGTCAGAGGGGGCTTTATATTCAATGAATGGCATAATGAGGACAGAGTAAAGGGCTGCAATGACATCTATAGAGCTATACACAATCATTTTGTTTACAAGCTATGCAATATAGAAGGACTTTCTTACAACCATAGACAAATATTGGTCAAAAGTTAGGTCACTGCCCACATAAGTTACCACATTCTGAACAACTGGGTCATCTCTTAGGGGGTATATTGTCAATATGGTAGTTCCCTGAGTTAGATGACTTCCCAAAGACTACAATAATGCATTTTTTGGCATTTAGTTTCAGTCCAGATTATGGCACCAGTTATTTATTTCAGACAAATCTTCCTGCAAGATGGCTAAGTCATTTGGAGATTCAATGACTGCTCCTAGCTTGCAGTCACTGTCAAACTTATAAAGCCAGAGCCCTTTGGAACTGGCTTTTACTTCAGAAAAGGTCCCAGCACAAAACCCTGGGGGACTGAAATGGTGACTGGTCTGGGTTCCGGCGTGTAGATCGCGAGACAAATGCCCGCGAGCTACATCGCCGAAACCAGAAGGCCGCAGCACCGCTAAACCATAGAGCGGTGCTGCCGAAACGTAGATACCATGCGGAAAGATACGGCGGTGAGAAAACACACAAAAGCAGACGGCCCCTAAGGCAAACACGCAGGCCGTCAACACATAGCGTACACGGCCGGCAAACACACGCTGATCGGTGCGATAAACAGCACAACGGTAGTGCTCCAAAACTGTTGCAAAAGCAGATATGAAACTAGTACTTACCCTCACAGCCCCAGTTGTCCACGCAAACACAGCAAACAGTCCCCGAGAAGCAGGAAGTAAAGTCCCCATCACGTAGAGAAATGCACGGCACACTTTACCCGAGGAATGCTGCAGAGAATAGCAGGTCATGTGTCAGGCTAAACCCTTAAAGGTACAGACAAAGCAGTGTCAGGGTCAATAGTCCATACACACTATAACCTAGGGAAACTCCTGTCTGTGTACTAGTAGTAAGCATGTCACAGCAGGGGGTCTGTAGTACAGGACAAACCCAAATAACAGGCATGCCTGCAACAAACAGTACCTATCCTGCTAGAGCCCCTGAGTGCAGTTGTAAGTGTGACCATGCCAACCTGGTAAAGCATGACATACTACCCAGTAGCAGGAGATATAGTAGCTGTAACCCATCTCCGACTCCACAGTAGTGTAAGACATGCAGGTTTTGCTAAACACATCAAGTTGTCCCTGTTACAGGGGTATAGACAAGTACCCAGCCCCATGTAGGAAGACAAGGGTGCAAGACAGAGGTACCTCCCTATGTAACATCTGCCACTTAAACAGACACCAAGCCCTATACCGTGATTGGCTGGCAGCAACAACTGGGAGTTAAAGGGGGCTGGCACAGTACACACAGAACCTGTGCTCAATTAGGCATCGTGGACTCTAAACAGAGTACAAGCATACGGCAACCCCAGGGATGTGTTAACTGCAGACATTGCAACCATAGTGAAGAGGCTGTCAGAGACGGTTGGAGTGCACAAAGCTCTACAGGGCCACTGTGACAGACAGAGTTACTACACACGGTGTAAGACAAGGAGGTGTAAACCGAGTGGCCTACAGTCTGGAAGGGACTTCCTCCAAGTTCAGTAGTATATCCCATACCAAGCTCCACCGGCTGTGATGGATTCCGAGAGACTATCTACAAGTGCTGCAACCATGCTGGAATGTATGTATGTGTATAGCCCTGGTCTGATTGGCAACAAATACAGCACAGTGCCCAGCCAACGTGGCAAACCCATGCTGGTGGTGGAGGGGTACCTCTACCATTTGGAACGTGAGACACCACCAAAACGGTACTGGGCATGTAGTGAGCGGAGAGCGAAGGCATGCAGAGGACGTGCCATCACTGTTCGCCAGGAAGAGGGTGAGGAATTGCTGAAATCACTGCCACACCAGCACGGCCCAGATGCAACAATGGCACAAGTGGCTACATTGCGAGCGGAACTGCGGCAGAGGGCGGTAACTGGTAATGAATTGCCGAGCTTGGTAATGCAGAGTGTGCTAGGCACAGCAGATGACAATGTACTGCAGGAGATGCCTTGTCGTGCAACCCTTCGAAGAAGCATCACCAGGGTACGGCAGCAGGCACGGGCATCCATGGCTACACCCCCAGCAACCCTTGCAGATATTGATGCCAGCCAGTATCCACTCCGTAGTGGCAGCTTCATCCACGTAGCAGCTGCACAGATAGAATCCATGGGTAACCTAGACTGGAAGGCTACAGAGGTGGCCAAGGCCCTAGTAGAATGACCTTTCGGTTTGATAGGTAACTCTTTGTTGCTTAATTAATAAATGAAAGTAATAGTGTGAGACAACCACCTGGATAAGGTCACCTTGGAAACTGAGAGACCTTGTTTGCCTAGAGCATAGGAGAGGAATAGTTGGCCTGACTTCCTTATTTCCTTAGTCCTGTGCAGGTAAAAACGTAATTGTCTATGAACGTCCAATTGGTGTAATTGGTACTCTGCCTTGTTGGTGTGGTTAGGGAAAAACACAAAAAGGTCTATAGATTGGTTTAAATTATTTTCTGAGCAAACTTTCGGAAGAAACAAAGGATTATTCCTCAGAGCAACCTTGTCCTTATGAAAAACCAAGTATGGAGGACAAACACATAGTGCCTGAAGTTCACAGATGTGTCTGGCTGAAGTAAAAGCTACCAGAAAGAGTGTCTTCCAAGACAGAAACTTAATGGGGCAGGATGCTGCTGGTTCAAAAGGTGGCAGAGTTAAGGAAGTTAGTACCAGATTAAGGACCCAAGGAGGAGGGGGATCTCTCACTGGAGGCCTAAGGAGAGTGGTCCCTCTCAAAAAAGCTTTACAGAGCTTATAATTCATAATGTTTGAATGTTTGAATTTGACAGACCAACATGAAAGTTAGAAATGGCCGCTAATTGAACCCTGATTGTAGCAGAAGCGGACCCAGAATGAAAAAGTTGTGCTAGGAATTCTAGAATTTCATGGACTGGGGCTGAAAAGGGATCTACGTTCCTAGCCTCTGCCCAACAAGAAAAACATTTACATTTACTAGCATAGATTTTTCTGGTTGTGGACTTGTGAGAGGAGACAATAATTTCACGTACAGCCAGGGAAATACTAGGAAGCCTGGCTAAGGTTGGAAGTGGAGCAACCAAGCTGTGAGCTGGAGGGTTTGGAGGGATTGATGCAACCCATCTGATTGATGAATCAGTAGGTCTGGAATTGAATCCAGAGTCCAGGGCTGATCGAGAAGGTAATGGTGCAGGAATGGGAACCATATCTGTCGAGGCCAGTAGGGAGCAATGAGGATCATTTTGCAACCCAACGATATTGCTTTCTGTACGAGTTTTGGAATCAGGGGAAATGGAGGAAAGGCATAAAGAAATCTCTGTGGCCAATCGTGGACTAGAGCGTCTCTGGGTGAGTGACCTGGAAGTGGAAGAAGGGAGAAGTAGTTGCTGCATTTGCTGTTGAAGGGGGTGGCAAAAAGATCGCAGCAAGGCTGTCCCATTTGTGAAAGATAAGATCCGCAGCTTCCTGATTCAGAGACCACTCATGAGGCATGAGGATAGCTCTGCTGAACCTGATCGCTATGACGTTGGACCTTCCAGGGATGTGCGTCGCAATCAGAAAACGTTGGGAGGAAATCGCCCACTGCCACAGTCTGAGTGCTTCTCGACACAGGGGGTAGGACCTGGTTCCGCACTGCCAGTTGATGTACCACACCACTGACATGTTGTCTGTTTGAATTGCAATGGCCCCAGAAGGAAGAGAGTCCTGAAGGGCTTGCAACACTAGGAGCACGGCTCTCATTTCTAGGACATTTATGTGCAGATGGTACTTGTGAGGCTGCCAAGTGCCTTGGACTGTCCTGCCCTGATAATGCCCCCCCCCCACCCTATCAGGGAGGCATCTGTGGTCACTGTGGCTACCGGAGGAGGCTGAATGAAGGGTCTGCCCTGAGTCACTAGTGGGGAGACCATCCACCAGGAAAGGTGCCTTTTGCATGCGTCTGTAATCATGATCATGTGAGACATGGGCAGCTGTTGGAAAGACCACTGTGTGAACAGAAGCCACTGAAGGATCCTCATGTAAAAGCGGGCCGGTGGGATTAGAAGAATGGCTGTCGCCATGGAACCCAGAGTTTGAAGGATGAACCTGACTTGGGATTCTTTTGCTCTGCATTAGAATTTGTACTTGCTGACGAATTGTAGACATCCTTTCTGGGGGTAGCCTTGCGGACATGTTCCTTGTATCTAAGTCTGCACCTATGTAGGTGATAGATTGACAGGGCAACAAGGCAGATTTTTCAAAGTTTATTGTAATGCCTAGCTGGGAGCAGACTGTGATTGTATAGTCCCTGGCTTGTAGAAGTTGATGCCTGGTAGTAGCAGTGAGGAGCCAGTCGTCTAGATATGGAAACACCTGGAATCCTCGATGTCTCAGGTGAGCCGTGACCACTGCCATACATTTGGTGAACCCCTTGGGGGCTGTGGTGAGACCAAAGGGCAGAGCTCTGAACTGGTAATGACTGGCTCCCAGCCGGAAGCGAAGAAATCTCCTGGAGCGCCTGTCCATCTTGATATGGTAGTACGCGTCCTGAAGATCTATCGAGCACATCCAATTGTCCTGACCCAGAAAGGGTAGAATGGACTGTAGCATGACCATCCGAAACTTTGTTCTTTGTACAGACCTGTTTAGTCTGCTGAGATCCAGAATCAGTCTCCAGTCACCTGTCTTTTTTGGTACCAAAAAGAACCTTGAGTAAGTTCCGGATCCGTGCTGGTCTGCCAGGACTTCCTGGATGACTCTTTTTTTCTAGCAGTTTTGAGATTTCTATTACTGCTTGGTCCTTCAGATTGGGTGGAACATCTGGAAGGGATTTCCTTGACGGTAAGGGGGGTTGACAGAAGGGAATTTTGTAACCTCCGGGTATAATGGACTGTACCCATCTGTCTTGCGTTAAATTTTGCCAGGCTTTTGGGTACAGTGAAAGTCTTCCCCTGACTCTCTCCAGAGGTGAGCAGCCAGGCAACCCTTCAGGGAAGCTGAAAGGGCTTATCAGAAAAGGATTCTCTGTTGCCCTGGTTCTGCAGACCTCCTCTGCCATGAGGGCGGCGTCTGTTGTTATTGTTTCCCCCTCTACCCCTGGAGGAAAAATTGCTACGTGTGTTAGGCAAGTCTCCCTGGGATTTTTGAAACCACATTTTGCCATTCTTCTGACCCTTGGGGTACGGTCTAGAAGGAGTGGAAAAACGGACTCCCATGGCAGAGAGAGTTTTGCCTTCTTGCTCACACCTAGTCAAAGTGTCTTTCACCTGTGGTCCAAAAAGAAAGGAACCATCAAAGGGGGTGTTGGTGAATGACGCTCAAAAGGGTTCCGCAAAATTACACAGCCGCATCCATGCATGCCTCCTAAGGGCCACACCAGTACCTGCGGCTCTACTCGCACCATCGGCTGCAAAGGAAATGAGCCTCATGGAGGAGTTAACTACAGAATTAAGCATCGCCAGCTTGGAAGCTACTTTAGCTTGAGCCCCCTCAGCTGATGGATCTTGAAGGGTATCTCTGAGCTCTTTAAGGAGATCCCTCTGAAGCCAGGTAAAATGACATAAGTAGTTCAGTGACCTCATAGAAAAAGTCACTGAAGAGAACATTCGCTTCCCATATCTGTCCATGATCCTAGACTCCTTGTTAGGAGGATGGACAGATGAAGAGGTCTCCTCTAACTCTTTTTTGGTGGCTGCTGCTACCACCATGGCATCAACAGGAACACCTTTGGTAAGGAACTGCTTATCCTGGGGTGCTGTGATGAATTTTCCAGGTCTCCTCGGAGTTGGTTCCACTGTATCCAGAACTGACCAAGCCTTTCGAGTCACCACTGCCATAAGTGGATTGAAAAGTGGAGAAACCCAGGAGGTGGAAGGTCGGGAACCGAACGCATCCAGAAATACAGACTCATCCTCGGTAGGGGCTAGGGGATTCCAGTTTCCCCTCTGCTTAAGCATTTCTAGGATGTCTGAGAAGGAAACATCTTCAGAAGGGGATCTCGGGGACCCTTCCAAATCATCTAAGTCTGTATCAGAAGTGACAGACTCAGGGGAGTCAATGTGCTTCCTCTTGCACTTCTTCTTACAAGGGGGCTCCTCTGAATGATCAGGGGAGGCCTCGGAAGAAGAGGAAACACCCAATGGGGTGCCCTGGAGCGCCGGTTCCCTACACTTGGGGTCTGGAGGAGGAGCAGAGGTTGGCACAGGCACTACAGAGGACGGAGCCGGTGGGGCCGATAGTGGAGCTGACTCAGTGGCCAGCACACTCCTCATGATATCGAAGGCGTCCTGGCCACGATGCAGAGAAAGCTCCGGTTCCAAGGAAATCTGAGTCTTTCTCCGCACCAAGGGAGATGGCCCTGAGGCCGATGTAGGAGCCGAGCTCACCTGCACCGAAGTTCCGAGAGGGAGAACCAGGTCGGACAAGGGTCCGATGCCACTCGCCCCCCCGGAGCTGATGAGGAAACCCCGGTGCTCAGATCCCTCGATGGAAGGCACCACCGAAGGGATCAGAGCTAACGTTGGAACCGAAGGAGACAGAGTTATCGGAGCTGACGGTTCCACTACTCGAACCCCAATGAACTCTGGCTCCGAACTCATTGGAGTCGGAGGAGGAACATCGACAGAAGTGGATGTTGAGGAGGGCTGGACAACATCTTGGCAAGTGCCTGCGACTTTAGCAACCTACTGACCACTCTCTCCACATTGTGATCGGACAGCCTAGAGGATCGAAAGGAGTGAGAGGATCGGTGACTGCGCTCGCTCTGAAGCAAAGGAGATTGAGGAGCCGAATGTACCGATTCCAGTGAAGGGGATCTCAGCCTCTTGTGGCTCCGCAAAGGCTCTGAAGTTTCTGATGGAGCCGATGGGGAGATAGTCTTATTGGTACTAGCCGGAACCGAAGTAGAAGGTAGAGTCTGAACCGAGGATGGCTCCAAACTTGGAGCCGATGGCTTGGTAGATTTAGGGGATTTCACAGACTGAGAGCTCTTGGCCGGTGAATCCTGGGGTTTTAAAAGACCCCTAAGAATAAGCTTATTATTATGCTCCTTCAGGACTCTTGGACTAAAGGCATGGCAGATAGAACAAGAGTCCTGCAGGTGCACAGCGCCTAAACAATAGACGCAAGAAGTGTGCCCATTTGTCAGAGACATTTTCTGACAGCATGAGTCACACTTCTTGAATCCAGACACTTTGGATTCCTTTGACATCCTGAAAGAAGGAAACAACAAATACACCAGCAGCTACCAAAGCAAAATACAGCCTACACAAAAAACACACTATACTACAAGACTATAGATAAAGTTTTTTTTTTTTTTTTAATAGGAAAGCCTCTAACTTAAACGGCTAGCCTATGAAAGAAAGGTAGAAGGAAAGCCTCTAACCTAAATGGCTAACCTGACAAGAAGAGGATGGGGGGGAGGGGTGGGGAGAACTCTCTAAGTTAAATGAGTTCTACAAGGTAAAGAAGGGATACTACAACTAAACACTTGCTATCACAAAAACAAGACTAATTGTTAACAATAAAACACTGAAAATATAAAATTCTAGAGTAAGAAAGTTATACAAAAAACTTTCTACGAGCCTGAGCCAGAAAAACGGCACCTTGCAGCTGAAGTGGCAAATGAGATCTGAGTAGCTATCGCTAGGCATCATGGGATAAGGGGTAGCATTGAGCCAGTAAACAGCTCTCGAGCTATAGAAGATGACCGAGTCGGAGCCGAGGATCGGCTCCGATCCCAACCAGCAAGAACGAAGGCGAGATAGACAACTTAACATTTATTATTCACTGTACACCAGGCAGATGAGGAGCAAAATTTTCCCAGCAATTAGGGAATGCCAAGAGGCAGGTGTGAGATTCAAGCTGCTGTACCCAGCTGTCTACAGATGATCTTTTCCTGGAGGATCAAACAAGTTTGGATGCAGAACAGGCTAAGGAGGAAATAAAAACATTTTAACCAACAAAAAATGTGCCAGAAGGCAGAAGGGAACACTGCTTCTCATTCTTCTGAGCAATAAAGTTCATAGACAGACTTTTCCATTGCAACCTTTTTCAATGTTCCAAAGGAAAATGCATGAAAGACGGAAAAAAGCACAGGACTTGATTAGAAGAATCAGGAGTACCTTGGATATGTACCAGAGTCTGGTGTTGGGAGAGAGGTGATAGGTTCATAGGTGATTACTAGGCGAATGGCACAACATCCTTTACAAGCTTAGCTAATAATACTCAGGATATGACAATATTATATCTTAATTCCCCAGATATGGGATGGGGTAATATCAGGGTAGTGGGTCTTTGGGTGCTGGAGCCCTGCATTATTTTACAGACTGCCTCTGTCCATAAGGGACAAGGGCAGTATCCCAGGAGTGAATTTATGGTTTCTCATCCATTTATCCAAATTCTTTTCTGAAGAGCGTGAGGGACACACTTTGTTTTACGAAGAAGCAAAGTTTATTCCATAGACAAAGTAGACTTTGGGATACGAATCTGTCTCTCCAACAAGCTCTGTTTGAGTCTGAGTTAAGGTTCAGGTCCATGGAATGCATTACCCTTGTATAATTTTTCTTGTGAATATGTAACATTTTCATCAGGGCTGGATCAGAGAATGCCTTGTAGGTCTGGCATAAGTCACCTCTCAATAAACGATATGAGATGGAATAAAGGGATAGGGCCTTTAGTCAGTCTGCGTAAGACATGTGTCTTATGCTTTACATTTTTTAGTGAGAAACCTCTGGGGCAGCTCAAATTGGTGTAAGTGCCTAGTTAGGTATATGCCGAAGGGAGCACTGTACTTGATTATGGTCCTAATAAGGGCCAAGTACAATGGCATTATGACTTCCATTGATCTTGATGCCATGCCTTTACTTATAAGTTGAGCCACAGAGAAGGATTTCCTTGCTACTGTAGCTACCTGGTGGTCAAAGTTTAGGTTACTATCTATCTGTGTTCCTAGGTCCCTCACCACTGGGTCTACTTTTAGGGGTCTGCAATCAGTATTATAATTTGCAGAGATATCTGATTTATGAAGAGTATGATTTTTTTAGCATTTAGTCACAGACCATGGTTTTGGCACCAGTCGTTTGTCATTTTTAGGCCTGTTTGTTGGATGTCAACAGTGAACTTTGTGAGACAGAGGCCCCCAACATTGATCTCCACTTCAGAGAAAAATACACCAAACAGGAAAGGTCTCAACACTGAACTCTGTGGGACACCACTACTAACAGGTTTCTTATTAGAAGTGGATTCACCTATCCGGACAACATGTGCCCTGTCAGTGAGCCATCTAATGTTGCAAGGGTTTATGCCTGATTCAGTAACTTCTATGATCTCTGAGAGGGGGATTGTATCAAAAGCTTTGGCCAGGTCTAGATAAATGGTGTGTACTGTTTTACCCTCATCCAAGGCTCTGGTGACTTTTTCAAAGAAGTCCACCAGACTAAGCAGGCTTCCCTTTGATAAAGCCAAATTGGATCTGGTCCAGTTTTTGGAGAGTTCCTATGTCGTTATTGATCAGGTCCATGATAATTCTCTCCATGGCCTTGTAGATAAGACTGGTCAAGCTTATGGGTCTGTAGTTTCCTGGGTCAGTTGATACCCCCCCCCCCCTTGTGCAGAGGGACAACTTTTGCAGTCCTTCATTCCTCTGGGTCAAAGCCTGTTCAGAAGTTGTGGTTAAAGTGGGTTTCTAGTGCCCCCGATAGATTCTGTTTCTGTTTTAAGCTATTTAAGAAGCATCCTGAAATATTGTCAGGACCCACAGAGGCTGTGTCTACTCAAATTCATTGAGTCATTTGCCAATATTATCATTATTCCTAGGCATAGACTGTCCAAAGTCAAGCTTCCTGTTCAGCCAACTCAATACATTTGAGTATAAACTTCTGAAGATTCGTAAGTTACAACTAAAGAGCAGGTACCTATTAGAGTCCATTAGAACTAGTAGCGTACCCAAAGGATTCAGGGCATGGAAATACCCCATGAGGTTTATCCCAAATTTAGCTCTACACAGGGACCTGCTCCAACTATTTGACTTACATGGATGTGAGCTAACAGAGCTCCTGGTAAAGCATAATAGTAGGCAAATAGAAGAATTGTGCAATGAAATAATCCTACTTGATAAATTTATCACAGAGGACTGCTTATATGATCAATATAAAATTCAGCATTCCTGCATATTCCACAATATTGATACCCAAATTCATAAAACGAAGGAAAGGAAGCAGAAAAAGGTGGAAAGGGACAGAGTGGAATATAGCAATGATAAAGCATATCCACCACCACTAGCCTCCCAAGTGGTGAGGAGGAAAGAAAGGAGAAATATGACTTAAGACATTTCCCAGGTTCCTGAGTAACTGAGGGACGGATACAACATGGGAAATGGCCCACAGCATGAGCATCTCAGCCCTGAGCAACCCCATTTGGAGTATCAACCACTTCGGCAATCCAAGAGACTGAGGGACAAACAACAAACAGGGAGGGAGCCATGGCTGAGGAGACAATATCATCAGCAGCAGTCCATGGGGGGTGGGGGGGGTGGAAGAATACCACATAGAACAAGAAGACCTGGAGGAAGTGAGGTGTGCTTGCAATGTCTCTAAGGACTTGTGTCGTAGCACTGTTGTTACGAATTTTGTAGGTGACTTTAACTCATTCCCTCCAGTAGAGCTCTTTTGAGTGTGTACCTTTAACTCCCAGTAGGTGTGGCTTCAGCCTTTAAAAAATGAAGTTATCACATTACAGTTCTAACAAATACTTATTGACAGAGGTCATATATCAATACAATTTTGTTTGCATCATATATGATTCAAGATAAAATATTCTGATGCCTTGTGTGTGCATGGTTTTGAAATTATTAATGCAAATATGAACAGGCAATATTTGACGCCTAGAGGAGCAGTAGGAGGTAACTGCAGAAATGCCTGTAGACGTCACTTAGCTGTAATGAGTTAAAGTATTTAATTTCAGCTCCATGGATACTGATCATTCTCAAGCTCAGCTTTTATCTAAGGGCTTTCCTTTTGTTATGAGTCAGGGGAACAGTATTGTAAGTGTATTAATTGATTCAAAACAATTCACTAAAAACTTAATTTTAAAACAATGTTTGGACAAACTAATCCTAGTGTTAATGACTTAAGATTACCTAGTACCTGTAACCCACCCCTCCACCCCATGCTGCAAGCCTTTGAAAGTATTTGTGAATCAGATCCAAGATCCACTATAGGTTCACAGGTGAATAGGGGGTAAGTTGAATTCTAAATTATGTAAGCAGGAACTTGAAACATTAAAGAAATTAAGAGTTTCAGACATAAGAATAATGGAGCCAGATAAAGGGGGTGGGGTTAAGATCATGAATAAGATGGACTGAACAGATTGTACGTATAACATCCTATTTGATAATACCTATAGGTATTTGATAATACCTATAGGCAATTCTCAAAAAATGAGATGCATATGGCATATAAGAAGATTGCACTAGTACTTTATGATATGCTCACACAGAGGCAGATTAGCCAAGATGAGTACAATTATTTGAACTTGAAAAATTCTATGGTATCCACCATTTTTGGGGTACCAAAGATTCACAAAAATAGTAACAAACCACCAAAGTGCCCTGTAATGGATGCAAGGAATTCCATTACTTCTCAACTAGCAAACTTCTTAGACCACTACCTAAAAGGACTGGTACAAAAGGTCCCACACATATGCAAGGACGCATGGAACTTCTTAAAGAAATGCAATGAGTCTTTGATGAATTATATATTTTTATAACCATAGATAGCAAGGACTTGTACAGTACAATTCCACATGATATAGATATGCAGTGGTTTACTGAATTCTTTGAGACACACAGTGACTTCTCCCAGGAAATAATTGAAATGTTTACTGAATTATTAAGGTTGGTCCTGTACAATAACTATATATTTTTTGAAAATCAGTACTTTTTGCAAAAACATGGGGTAGCCATAGGTTCAGCCTGTGGGTTCCTTTATGCTAATATAGTCATGATTGAATGGGAACAGAAATATATTTTTAATAGGAATTCCCCCAATCCTGGTACCTCTGTAGGAGGTACCTGGATGATATATGTGTTGTATGGAAGGATGAAAGGGAAAAAAATACCAGCTTTCTTGGAAAACATTAATGATACAACAACATTTTGAAAATCTACACACAACGTAGATCGTGACAGTATTTCTTATTTGGATGTCGTGCTTATGAAAGACTACAATCGTAGACTGATTTCTAGAATCCACAGGAAGCCAACCTACTCCAATGCCTTTTTACATTATGTACATTTTCACCCTATTGCCCAGAAAAAAGATGTGGTTAAAGGGGGACTAGTAAGAGCAGCAAGGATGGTCACCAATTATGTTGACTTCCTAGAAGAATGTGTGAACCTATAGAACATGTTTTTAAGGAGAGGTTATCCAGGGGGTTTTACTGACCCCATTTTGGTGGAGGTGGTTCAAAACAGGGTAAATAACTATTTTGTTCCCATATTGTCAGGATAAAAAGCTACCCCAGATTTTTCACCCCTCAATGAACATAGGAAAAATCAGATAGGCAATTTTAAGTGTAGTTTCATTACCACTTACTCATGATATAGGGCAGAAAAAAAGCACCTGGTATGCATAGATGCGAGGCATGTAACTTTTGTGATCACATACTCGTATGCAACCACTTTCATGTGAAGGAGAGATTTGCTGTAAAAGGGAGATACAGTCGTTCTAGCAGGGGTGTGACACACATGGCTCTTTGCCAAGAATGCTTTAGATTCTACGTGGGCAAAACAGAGTGGATGTTCAGGGAAAGAATGCGGGAGTATTTATATGATATTCATAGAAAAAATAATACTAATGCACTAGCAAAACACATTACTTATTTCCCGGGTATGTAGTTACATTTGTAGTGCTTGAACAACTACCGATAAATCCTAGGGGAGCCCAAAAGGACTGGTTTTAGAACAGAAAGAACTTTACTAGCAGCTGCAACTTAATGCAGCACATACACCAGGACTTAATGAGGATTCCTCTATTACTTGTTTACTTAAATTTAAAGTTTTTAGAAGATAAAATAAGCTCATATTTTATCATGTTCAACATCTATTGTTTGAGGTTTGTATTTATATTACATTTTGTTACAACTTAGTAATATATTAGTTTTATTTGATGAACAGCTCATCCTTTTTAAGTACATTAATTTATGATGGAGTTAAAGACTACTTCTGCTTTAAGAAATAGGGGCAAAGTTAAACATCTGACTTGTTCATTCACTTTTTAAACCAGCTCATAAGTTACAATGTTGCAGTTGATAAAATCTTTGTATATTCTGGAAGACAAATGTGCTTATGCAACTTTTAAGTGGATTTTGTACTACTTTTAAAGTGGATTTTAACAAATTGTACTACAATAAATGGTGGTTTGTTTTTGGATGTTCTTGCAGCCTTCCAAGTTTTTTTGAAATATCAGAATACTGTTAAAACAACCTAAGAACAGTACAGTAACAAACAGATGGCATTTCTTTAACAAGTGCAGGCTGAAAAGCAGTGATAAATTCAACAAAATCAATAAATGCAGCACAGAAGTGCTAAATAACACTAAGACAGTTAGAGCAAGTGCAAAAACTAGTAATCACAGGTGTCCAACCCAGGCTCAGGAAAACTCTGAATAAATGAGCAGAATCTCACAAAAATGTAATTCTTTTATACAAGCAGGATGAAAGAATTTTACACAGTTAAGCCCTCAGGCCAATCAGATCAGCACACAATAAGTTTTCCACCAGCAGCCCCCAAGTTAGATGGGTAGAATTCAGCTCTCTGTTCTCACCAGAGTGAAAAAGAATACTCTTAATGTAAAATGAACTGGTTTTGAGCTTAACTGCAATAAAAAATGCTTTACAAAAAAGTCATAATTCCTGCAGTATCCGGAATCCTTGGAAATATGTTCACTAACCCTGAGAAATGGCCACAAAATACAGAAAAAAGTGCACAAACAACAAAACCTCAACAACACAGAAAAACTTTGCAAAACATAGAAATATTTTGGCAGACTCGGGAGAACTTTGGCAAACTCAGAACAGCTTTTGCAGTATCAGAGGAGGTTAGGTTGTTGTAACAGTATTCTGATATTTCCTAAGAGTAGTACAACATTTCCTTAACAAGTGCAGGCTGAAAAACAGAGATAAATTCAACCAAATCAATAAATGCAGCACCGCAGTGTTAATAGCACTGAGACAGAGCAAGTGCAAAAAAATACTTAGATCAGCTTTGTAGGTCCAGATGGTTTTTGAAGCAAAGTAAAGATATTAGTGAAGATCAGGAAGAAAAAAACAGCAATAATGAGATTAATGAATAAACTGGAGACTATAAAGCATCAATCAAATTTGTGAAATATGGCTTGGGAAAAAAGGGCTGACAAAAGACTGGACATTTTTTTTACTTTGTTTGATTTGCAGGTGGGCTGTAAAGCATATACCCCCAAATTATGACATTAATGTTTAGAAGGACACTAAAGATAAAGAAGTAACTGCAAGTAAAACATGTTTTGCTCTTATTAGCATTTGTATAAAATATTTCAAGATATAAACTGCATGTTCTATTGTAAAGTAGTTTTGTAGTAGGTCTATATTAGTTTGCTGAAATTCATTTTCAGCAAACTCCAATTCATCAACCTGCAGTCAGCGAAATTCACTTCTGTGATTCACTGAATATTTCAAGGGCAATGAAATACTTGCCCCGTGGCACAATGGACCACATCTAATTAAATTGAACCCACCCAAGTGGGGGGCTTTGCCCCCTGCACCCCCCAACTATATATACCAGCTCCGAGATTGCACTACAGTGGGGAAAAGGGCAAAGTTGTGTAGCTAGCCACTACTTCTTTGCCCTAGGAATATTCAATGAATCACGGAAGTGAATTTTGCTGAATATGGGTCGATGAAGTAGAGTTCACTGAAAATTAATTTTGGTAAACTAATACAGACCCTTGGTAGCATGTGCATTCAAAGGTATTTTAAATGTGGGGGAGTCTTTTCAGTGACTGCTGTATGTGTTAAAGATATGAAAATAAACAAGTTGTATGAAACCTACATTTTGTAGTACATCAAGAGAAGAAAGACTGGGCAGAAGCAAATTTATGTTAATATAATGCTGTGATCTTGGGTTGCTGGAGTGGGATGGGGTGTAAAAGGTTGTTGATTATATTATATCTAGAATTAAGATGATGATTTCCCCTGTTTTATAAGGGTGGATGTCTGTATTAATGTCCTGGCTTAAAGTATAAAGTGTTTTTGTAAGCAAACAGGAGTATATAAATAAGACAAAATGATGAAAGCAAGGATAAATACTAAGCTTCTTGCATCTGTAAAGATATTAGCTTGTTTTTTTTTTTCCTTTAGCAAATGTTCTCAGTGAGCCACAAGACATCTGCAGCTGAAGGCAGTTAGCCAGAAGAATTCAGTACATACAATTAATCTTGTGAATTCAGAGCATTCTTTACTGAGGGAAATGGAAAATGGAAAAGTACAATGAGAAGCAGTTCAGTGAAAAATAAAGTTAAAAATTTTGGGAAGTGAATAAGAGATAGCAGCTACTGCAACAGCCTTAATACTTTAATGCATTTAATAGAACATTGTATAATTTGGTTTTATTTCAAGGTAGCCACTGTACATTTTCTTATGGTAAAAAGTTAATGTTTTCTGAAAGCATACAATCTATTATTAACATATGGGAGGGGAAGAGACAGATAAGAAAAGAAAAGACAATAATTGGTATAAGTGGGAACTCAGGCTGTAACATACACTTTAGAATGGTTAACCTTAATTTTAGATTAGGTTATACCTGTAGGTGCAACTGTCAATTGCTGTTCCTCTCTGGAGTGTTAAAGTTCATTTCTTGAAAATGTACATATTTTTGTGTGTTTGTTCTAAGTTAAAAGGGGATGGGGTGTTTTGAAAATGTATCTGTTAATTTTACATTTGCTTAAGGCTTTTCATTAAAACAAAAATTCTTGAAAAGTGTGACACAGATTAGAATGGAGATGAGATGAAACAGCTGTATAAAAGATCAGCCTGCCAAGCATTTGCTTGTGCATGTAAGACAAAAGTTGGAAATACACACTTAAAAAAACTGTCATGTATAATAAGTAGGAACAGCCACTTTGTATCAAGATGGCTACTGTGTCTATAGCCTATAGTATTTTGAAATGTAACGGGCCTTACAGGTACAGACAAAAAGGAAAGAGTATTGAATTATATTAAGACATGCAGAGTGCAAATAGCAATGGTGCAGGAGACACATTTGGAAATAAATGAGCGTGTCAATATGACAAAGAAAAGATTTCAGGATGGATATGTGACGCCCATGCACTGGCCCAGCAATCAAGGAGCCTCAGTCCTCACCACTAACACCAGTGAGGGGCATCCATATAGGGAAAGGATAATAAATACACACACAGTAAAGAGTAATTTCCCTTCAGAGCACACAGAGATCACAGTCAGTGGATGGTTTCTTCCTTTCTCTCCAGGTCCCCAATAAGACTCCCCACTGGCACAGCTATAGGGTCCAGATCTCAGTCTAGTGGGCAAGCTAAAACCTCAAGCACTTTCTCTATCCAACCAGTGCTTTGTGTCCCTGGCAAGCAGCTGACACACACACACTTTGAGATAAGAGTTTATACAACCACACAGACACTCCTGGGGAAGGCTGGCACAGGTTTTCCGGCTGTGCCCCTTTTACCCAAACTATATGGTGGAAATCACTGCCACCACCCAGCTAATATTTATCAGCTACTCAAAGGCCGTTATGAAGGCTGTCCAATTATTACTGTGCAATATTATTATCCAAATGGTAAGTGCAACCAAACAGTCAAGACTTATTCGGAGTGACTGGGTAGAGTATCACTATATACATGCAATGTACTCTTAGAGCTTAAATTATCTCTACACAAAACAGCCACAGTTGAAAGGTTTAAAAATATTTAATAAATAATAAAAATACAAGACAATACTTCTTACTACACAGTGCTAGTCAAGAGTTCAGAGATTACAGAGAAATACTTAATACAGTAGCAAAAGTTCTGACATCACAGAAAAACAAGCAACTCTAATCTTCCTATTTCCTAGCTATATCTAAGAGAAAACAGTTCTAAAATCATACTTACTTCTAAAGCAAGACAGTTCTGGTAATGTTGGATGTTTTCAAGACAAATGCTCTAATGCTCTCATTCTTTCGGTCCTTAAAGTGATAACACAGTACCACTGATTAATTTCAGATTACATCATTTCTTTCTGGTTTCCAGGCTAACTGATTCTCAGAGGTTAATAGCCCTTGATCTTGCAGCTGGTCAGGAAGCCAGAACAATAAAATAATGTTTACATGCAAATTCTAGCAATTAACTCTGGTCTCAAGATAATAGCCAGAATTCCTTCATCCAGACATATTGGCTCCAAGTCCTGACATCAGACAATTGACTTATTAGCTTTGTTACAGGAGAGTACACTGTTGTTATATTCCCATTTAAAAGAACAAGCCTGTGGCTTATATTAAAATTTACAAATGACAGAATTATCTACAAAATTCTATCTGGCTAGGCTGGCAGCCTTCCTGTCTTCACACATCTCCCCCCCTGGAGAACTCAAGCTAGTTTTTCAAATGACCCTTGAGAAACGCTGCTTGAGAGGGTTAGGTCTATCTGAGTATACCTTACCCATTCACTGTCTTGAGACCCCATCTGCATTTGCTAATCCCACTGCGGTGCTGCACTGAAATATCATATGATTGCAACCCTAGGCTCCATCTTAGCAACTTGGCATTTTGCTGGCTGGCTCTGTGTAACCATGTTAGGGGGTATTGATCTGTCACTACAGTGAATATTCTTCCATACAGATAAGGCTGAAGTTTCTGGAATGCCCACACTATGGCTGGGCATTCCTTTTCTACAGCTGCATAGCATTCCTCCCTGGGTTGGAGCGTACAACTGAGATAAACTACTGGGTGCACTTCTCCCTCTGAAGAAATCTGGCCAAGTACAGCCCCACCCCATGGTTTGAAGCATCCACCTGCACAACAAATTCTTTGCTGTAATCTGGGCAGGCTAACACAGGGGGTCCTTCCAAAGCTTCTTTAAGCCTCTGGAATGCCTGCACACATGCTGTGGTTCATACTACCTTATATGGCCTGTTCTTCCTTGTCAGGTCTGTGAGGGGAGCAGCTATGTTACTATAACTGGAGACGAACTTTCTATAGTGCACTGCTGTTCCTAAGAATGCCCTCACCTGCTTTTTGGTAACAGGTGCAGGCTATGCCTGAATGGCTTCTACTTTGACTGGTTCTGGCCTGATCTTACCACTCTCCACTCTATGTCCCAGGTAGCAGACCTCTGTCATACCCACCTGACATTTGCTCACCTTAATTGTCAACCCTGCCCTCTGTAGTCTGCCCAGGACCTCCCTGACATGTTGAAGGTGCTCTTGCAGGGAATGGCTGTCGATTTCAATATCATCTAGGTAAGCAAGGGCAAACCCTCCTGCTCCTGCTAGGATATGATCTACCAGCCTCTGGAAAGTTGCTGGGGCATTTTTCATCCCAAAGGGCATCTTTGTGAACTCATACAAGCCAAAAGGTGTCACAAAGGCTGACCTCTCTCTAGCACAGGGAGTCAAGCGCACTGCCAATAACCCTTGGTAAGATCAATGGTTGTAAGATACTTAGCCCCACCCAGCTGCTCTAGGGCCTCGACTATCCTAGGCATGGGGTAAGCATCTGACTCTGTGTGACTATTTAATTTCCTGTTGTCCACACAGAACCTGGTGCTGCCATCCTTCTTTGGCACCAACACCCCTGGGGAGACCCAGGGACTGTTGGAGTCTTGAATCACCCCTAGTTCCAATATTTCCTGTATCTCCAGACTCAGAGTCTGTTTGACTCTCTCGGGCACCCTATAAGGGGCCTGCCTAATAGGCCTTTGGGGTCCTGTATCCACCTGGTGCTGCACCAGGTGGATGTGCCCTGGTTTCCCAGTTGACATGTCCCCAAACTCCTGTAACACTGCTTGGATTTCTCAAACCTGGGTAGGAGATAGCTGCTGGGACATTGCTATCCCTTCCACCGAGGTGTCAGTCTATGCCTCACTGAGGAGATCAGTCACTAGATCTCCCTCAAACTCCTCTTGCAATCCACTGCAAATTCTCAGCACAAGGGCCCCCCTATAATGGTAAGGTTTCATCATGTCAGGAATGAGAACCATTACCTGCTGCCCTACCGAGTACTCTCTAGCTCGAGCATTCCTGTCATACAATACCTTTCTCTGTTGTTGGGCTTCTGCCAGGTTCTCCTGGGCCAAGCCCATGAGTTCCCTAAGCCTTGTCTGAGGTTTAGGACATATGCCACAACAGACTCCTTGTGAGGTTCACACTCACCTTCCCACTCCTCACAAATTAAATCTAGAGGTCCCCTCACCTTATGTCCATACAGCAACTCAAAGGGCGAAAAACCTGTGGATTCCTGGGGAAACTCTCTGTAAGCAAACAACAGATGGGGCAAATATATGTCCCACTCCCTCTTAAACTGATCTGCAAATACCAGTAGCATGGACTTGGTTGTAGAGTTTAATCTCTCAACAAGACCATTAGTCTAGGGATGGCAGGGGGTGGTCTTCAGGTGCTTCACCCCACAGTACTTCCACAGACAAACCAGAAGGTCTGACATGAAACTGGCACCTCTGTCAGTCAGTATTTCTTTTGGGAATTTTACCCTGCTGAAAATCTCTAACAAAGCATTTTCCACCATATCAGCCTCAGTGGAGGACAAAGTTACTGCCTCAGGGCATTGTGTAGCATAATCCACTACCACTAGGATATACTCTTTCCCTGTGGAACTTGGGGTACTCAGAGGCCCCACAATATCCATAGCTACCCTCTGAAATGGCTCCTCAGTCACAGGCAAAGGCATCAAAAGAGCTCTCACCTTGTCTCCTGCCTCGCCTACCTTTTGGCACTGCTCACAGGTCCTGCAGTACCCTGTTACATCTCTGGAAATTCCAGGCCAATGTAACTTCTGCATAAAACGTCTCTTTGTACATTTTATGCCTAAATGACCTGCAAAGGGAATATTATGGGCTATGGCTAAAAGCACCAGTTGGTAGGCTCTAGGCACTACCAACTGCTGTACTCTCTCACCTTCTAGCCCTCCCTCAGGGGTCCACTCTCTATACAGTAACCCTTTGTCCCAGTATATAGATTCCCCCTTCCCTTGAGAATTAATTGCCTTCCTAGCTACGTGCCTCAGGCCTTGCAATGTAGTGTCTGAGAGCTGAGTGTGTCTCACCTCTCTCTTTGTAACCCTTCCCAGCTCCCCTTCCACAGGAAGTCTGGCATCCTCTGACAGTGATGCCTCACTGTCAGCCTGGGTACTACTACTCACTTCTACCTTTGCAGTCACTCTGTCCAAGGGAACATCAGTACCCCCAAGCAACTGTGGCTCACATTCAGTCTCACTGCTACATAGTAGCTTCATCCCTGAAGTAACCAACTCACTAGCCCTGGCTGCAAGTATGCAGTCTGTCTGGGTCTCCCCCAAGCTACCAGACCCACATGCTTGTCTCCTAGCCTGACTGTATGTAACTGCATAAGCACATGGTACTGCCTCATCCAAATCTTTCCCTATCAGGACATCTGCAGAATGGCAGTTCAGTACCCCTGTTGTCTCAAGACAATCAACTACTGATATTTTGTCTTTCCCATTTTCTGGCTCTCTCACCTTTTGTTCCCCACCTTGCCTCCGTGGACATCTGTATGACACATGGCCCCACTGGTTGCATTCAAAACATTTAAACCCAGGTCCTGGAAGTGTACCTGGACTAGTGCCTTCCCCCGCTACTGGCAGATTCTGTTGGTGCAGTCTGTGCTGCCCACCATGGGTTCCTTTAGACCCATGAGTAGTACTGGGAGTCCCTTTCCTGTGCAGGGATGCCCTGCTTGCTAGGTATAGGTCTACCTTCTTCCCCAACTCATCTGAAGTAGCACATTGTCTATCAGCCTACCGGATCCTCATGTCCTCAGGCATAGTGCTAAGGGCTTGTTCCCTGACCAAAAACATCTGCTAGCCCTTCAGAAGTGGTGACCTGACATCCACTCACCCACCTATGAAAATAAGTGCTCAGTTCAGTAACATAGTCACACACACTTTCATCTGCCTTGCGTCTATGCTCACGAAACGTTTTCCTATATGTTTCAGGTGTTAGCTTAAAACATTCTAACAAGCAATTCTTAACAACAGTATAATCAAAACATTCACAATCAGCAAGTTTAGACAACACAGTTACAACTTTATGATGGAGTAAGGGGGTCAGGAACCATACCCAGAGCCTTTGGTCAACCTCATGTTGTTTACATACCCTCTCAAACATATGAATGAAACTATCAAAATTACCCCCCTCTTTAAACTGCAGAAGAAATTTACTGACCTTTTCTGCTTCTGGGATCCAGTTACTCCCTTCCCCATTACCCCATGACTCTGGCAAAGAGTCAGCATCTCCTTCTCATGCTGCCTCTGCCTCTCCTTTTCTTCAGCTTCCAGGTGTATCAGTTTCTCATTCTCCTCAGCCTGCAAACGCCACAGTTTCTCCTTTTCCTCATTCTCTAGACACCTCAGTCTCTCAGATGCTACTAGTTCCAAACACCTGGCCTCCAACTCAAGTCTCTTTAGCTCCAGATGAATTTTTAAGTCCTCAGCAAAAAGGTTGAGCTGTCCATTCTCTGAGTGTGGTACGTCTCCACTGCCAGCCTGATCGTCCTCCTGGTTGCTGTTTTCTAATGCAGCTGTGACCAAAGCTGCAATCATGTCTGCCTTAGTCAAGTTTTCATGCACCAGTCCCCTAGCCTGGCACATCTCAGCCAGCTGACTCCTTGTCAGCTTACCGTACTCACCTGCTGACATGCTGGCTACTCTCCCTGACTAAGTAAGCTAACAAAAGAAATAAAACAATTGTGATCTGAACTCTGAGTATTCACTGCATGGCTGATTTAGAGTACAAAAACACCGTCAGTGATCACTGTACACAAGCTGCAGGAATTCACTCTACCCACACCACTAAAAGCCAATTAGTATTTGCCAACCAATTAATATGTGATGCAGATATCAGACCACTGCCAAACAATTAATATGTGATGTCCATGCACTGGCCCAGCAATCAAGGAGCCTCAATCCTCACCATTAACACCAGTGAGGGGCACCCAAATAGGGAAAGGATAATAAACAGACACACAGTAAAGTACAATTTCCCTTAAGAGCACACAGAGATCACAGGCTGTCTGGGGCTGGTTTCTTCCTTTCTCTCCAGGTCCCCAATAAGGCTCCTCACTAGCACAGCTATAGGGTCCAGATCTCAGCCTAGTGGGCAAGCTAAAACCTCCAGCACCCTCGCTGTCCAACCAGAGCTTTGTGTCCCTGCCCAAGTATCTGACACACACATAATTTGAGATTATACAACCACACAGACACTCCTGGGGAAGGCTGGCACAGGTTCTCTAGCTGTGCCCCTTTTACCCAGACTATACGGTAGAAATCATGCCACCACCCAGATAATATTTATCAGCTACTCAAAGGCCCTTATGAAGGGTGTCCAATTATTACTGTGCAATATTATTATCCAAATGGTAAGTGAAACATTACAGTCAAGACTTATTGGGAGTGACTTGATAAAGTATCACTATATACATGCAATGTACTCTTAGAGCTTAAATTATCTCTGCACAAAACAGCCACAGTTGAAAGGTTTAAAAATATTATTAATAAATAATAAAAACACAAGACAATACTCCTTACTACACTGTGCTACTCAAGAGTTCAGAGATCACGGAGAAATACTTAAAATAATACAGTAGCAAAAGCTCTGACATAACAGAAAAACAAGCTACTCTAATCTTCCTATTTCCTAGCTATATCTAAGAGAAACACAGTTCTAAAATCCTGCTTACATCTAGAGCAAGAAAGTGCTGGTTATGTTGGATGTTCTCATGAGAAATGCTCTAATGCCATCATTCTTTCTGTCCTTAAATTGATAACACAGCACCACTGATTCATTTCAGATTACATCATTTCTTTCTGATTCTCAGAGGTTAATAGCCCTTGATCATGCAGCTGGTCAGGAAGCCAGAACAATAAAAGAATTTATACATGCAAATTCTAGCAATTAACTCTGTTCTCTATGACTCTGGAGAAGAGTCAGCATCTCCTTCTCATGCTGCCTCTGCCTCTCCTTTTCCTCAGCTTCCAGTTGTAGCAGTTTCTCATTCTCTTCAGCCTGCAAATGTTGCAGCTTCTCCTTTTCTTCACTCTCTAGATGCCTCAGTCTCTCAGCTGCTTCTTGTTCCAAACACTTAGGCTCCAACTCAAGTCTCTTTAGCTCCAGATGGATTTTTAAGTCCTCTGCAGAAAAGTTGAGCTGTTCATTCTCTGAGTGTGGTACGTCTCCACTGCCAATCTGATCATCCTCCTGGTTGCTGTTTTCTAATGCAGCTGTGACCAAAGCTGCAATCATGTTTGCCTTAGTCAGGTTTCCATGCACCAGTCCCCTAGCCTGTCACATCTCAGCCAGCTGTCAGCTTTCCATACTCCTCTGCTGACATGCTGCCTGCTCTCCCTGACTAACTAAGCTAACAAATGAAATAAAACAATTGTGATCTGAACTCTTGAGTATTCACTGCGTGGCTGAGTTAGAGTACAAAAACACCTTCAGTGATCACTGTACACAAGCTACAGAAATTCACTCTACCCACACAACCACAAGCCAATTAGTATTTGCCAACCAATTAATATGCCAAGCAGTTAATATGTGATGCCCAAATGGTAAGTGCAACATTACAGTCAAGACTTATTTGGAGTGACTTGGTACAGTATCACTATATACATGCAATGTACTCTTAGAGCTTAAATTATCTCTACACAAAACAGCCACAGTTGAAAGGTTTAAAAATATTTAATGTTGTGTCTTTCGGCTTTTCCCGGTTAGGGGTCGCCACAGTGGAACTCCAGTCCACTAATGAATGGCAGTAGATTTTTACATGCCGAGTTGCCAGCTCTGATGCACAACCTTCAACAAAGGTACGCCCATTCACGCATGTCTCCACACAGAAGACGCTCCAGCTGAGAATCGAACAGGACAACGTCTTACTGTGAGGCGACAACGCTACCGCAGCACCACCACCGCAGTTTTAAAAATATTTAATAATAAATAATAAAAACACAAGGCAATACTTCTTACTACACAGTGCTAGTCAAGAGTTCAGAGATCACAGAGAAATACTTAAAACAGTACTCTAGCAAATGTTCTGACATCACAGAAAAACAAGCTACTCTAATCTTCCTATTTCCTAGCTATATCTAAGAGAAAACACAGTTCTAAAATCCTGCTTACATCTAGAGCAAGACAGTGCTGGTGATGTTGGATGTTCTCAAGACAAATGCTAAATGCCCTCATTCTTTCTGTCCTTAAATTGATAACACAGTACCACTGATTCATTTCAGATTACATCATTTATTTCTGGTTCCCAGGCTAACAGATTATCAGAGGTTAATAGCCCTTGATCTTGCAGCTGGTCAGGAAGCCAGAACAATAAAAGAATTTATATATGCAAATTCTAGCAATTAACTCTGGTCTCAAGACAATAGCCAGAATTCCTTCATCCAGACATATCGGCTCCAAGCCCTGACATCAAAGAATTGACTTATCAGCTTTGTTACAGCAGAGTGCACTGTTGTTACATTTTTGCAGTTCCACAAATAACACCATTGTTTTCCCATTTAAGAGAACAAGCCTGTGGCTTATATTAATATTTACAAATGACAGAATTAGCTGCAAAATTATATCTGGCTAGGCTGGCAGCCTTCATATCTTCACACCCCGCCCCTCCCCAGAGAACTCAAGCTAGTTTTCCAAATGACCCTTGAGAAATGTTGCTTGAGAAGGTTAGGTCTGAGTATACCTTACCCCATTCCCTGTATTGAGAGCCCATCTGTGTTGGCATTGCTAATCCCACTGCAGTGCTGCACTGACATATATGCTTGCAACCCTAGGCTCTATCTTAGCAACTGAGCATTTTACTGGCTTGCTCTGTGCAACCATGTTAGGGGGCTGTGATCTGTCACTACAGTGAATTTTCTTCCATACAGATAAGGCTGAAGTTTTTGCAGTGCCCACACTATGGCTAGACATTCCTTTTCTAAAGCTGCATAGCATTTCTCCCTGGATTGAAGCCTATGACTGAGATAAACCACTGGGTGCTTTTCTCCCTCTGCAGAAATCTGGCTAAGTACAGCCCCCACCCCATGGCTTGAAGCATCCACCTGCACAACAAATTCTTTGCTGTAATCTGGACTGGCTAACACAGGGCGTCTTCCCAAAGCTTCTTTAAGCCTCTGGAATGCCTGCTCACATGCTGTGGTCCACACTACCTTATCTGGCCTGTTTTTCCATGTCAGGTCTGTGAGGGGAGCAGCTATGGTACTATAATTGGGGACAAACTTTCTGTAGTACCCTGCTGTCCCTAAGAATGCTCTCACCTGCTTTTTGGTAAACAGGCACAGGCCATGCCTGAATGGCTTCTACTTTGGCCGCTTCTGACTTGATCTTACCACTCCCCACTCTATGTCGCAGGTAGGAGCCATCTGCCATGTTAAATTTTTTCAGTTCCACACAACAACATTTTTCCCATTTAAGAGAATAAACCTGTGGCTTACATTAATATTTACAAATGACAGAATTATCTTCAAAATTCTATCTGGCTAGGGTGGCAGCCTTCCTATCTTCACAGGATATTCAGAAGAATATCAGGGACAAAAAAAAAATGATTGATGGAAGGGCTCCAATAGTGAGAGAAGAGAGGAGAGACAATAATGGTAGAGTTATGGTGGTAAAGGGCTATTGGCAAGGGAGGAAGATTATGCTGGCTTGTATTTATAGTCCATCAAAAAGTGCTAATACGGAGCTTTACAAATGTTTGAGAAATTATCAGATTTTAGCAGGGAATACTACTTATAGATGAGGACTGGAACTTGGTTTGCAATATTGAAGATATATAATATGGACCTAGAAGAAAAAATGCAGCAAATGTGGAAGGAATTTTAGAAAATATTTGGTATGGAAGATGTGAATTTAGTAGTTGGAACTTGGACAGAAGTTACATATTATTCCCTAAGGTACAAATAACTGGGCTAAACTGGATGGAAATTATACTTCACAGTGCATTTAATTGAAAATTTCGACACACATCCAATAAATATTTCAGATCATACAATGATAAAAACCACGATAAAAATGCAGGGGAAAAATTGGGCACTAGTGATTTCACACCTACTTGTTAAAAAGAGAGGAATTTAAGGACTAGATAGTGGATATTTCAAGGGTTATTAGGAAATATATAAATTTCTTCAAAAAGGATATCTAGTGAATGGAATGAAATTAATATGGAGTTTAAAAATAGGGTAAAAAAGAGGACAAAGAGATAGGGTTATGACATAATAGGAAATATGTAGAGGGGCTGGCAAAGGTAAAAATCTTACAGAAAAGGGGAATCTCACAGAATAGCAAGAGGAGCAACTGCAGAGTGCTAAAGAGAAAATAAGGGAGTATCTGGATAATATACATGAGTTTGGAAAGATTGCTGTTAAGCAACTGTTTTTTTTATAGCAACTCAAGAGAACAAAAACTTTTAGCACAATGACTTAGACAACAGAAAGTAGAAGGGGTTGTCGCCAAACTTAAGGAGCCTATGACAAGAAAAAGAACCAGTTATCCTATTGCGGTATTACATTTCAGAAATGTTATCTGCTGGGAAGTCTCCAGGAACAGATGTATTTCCTGTAGAAGTTTGGAAGTTAGGAGAGAAGAAAGTGTTACACTCCTAGAAGCTTTGATTTAACAGTATTTTAAAAGGAGGGGAAGCATCAGCATCTTGGAAGAAAGCTGTGATGGTTAGATTACATAAAGAAGGTAAAGACCCATCAGATCCAGCTTGATATACCTATGTCATTTTAAAAGTATGATTACAAAGTGTTTATGTCTATACAACTTAAAATAATGGCAACAGTATTGCCAAAATTGATAATATAAGATATGGAACAATGCTGTTTTGTGTGGAGGAAACAAACATTTGAAAGCACTAATGGAACAATGATGAAACAATGATGATCCAAAGAGATGCAGAATGTAAAAAATACTACTGTTGTTGGTGGGTCTTGATGCAGAGAAAGCATTCAACACAGTAAAGTGAGATTTTAAGAGTAGGGCAATGGAAGCATTTGCATTCTTGATATAATTATATGGTTAATTAGGAGACTATATGAGGGATCAATGGCAAAAATTAAATTGGAAGAGTACTGCTCTGACAAGCTGTGGCTGAACCAGACAGGGGTGTCCTCTTTCCCCTTTCCCATTTGCTTTACATTTAGAGCCACTTGAAAAAGAAAATAAGAGACTCAGAAATGCAAGAATATAAATTGGTATGATAATTAAGAAAAGTTGGATTTATTTACAGGCGATATTATTTTGTACCTGATAAAACCAGAAAATCGAAATCTCAGTGTTATGGAACATCTTGAAAAAGTTTAAAATTTTTTAGAATATAAACTTGATGAAGATGTATATATACACAGACACGCACACACACACACACACACACACACACACACACACACACACACACACACACACACACACACACACACACACACACACATACACACACACACACACAGACATTGGTCCAGCAATGCCCACATTTATGGGGACATTAAAAAATGAAGTATTTAGGAGTATGGATTAAAAAAGATTGCCCACATTTATGGGGACATTAAAAAATGAAGTATTTAGGAGTATGGATTAAAAAAGATTTTGTTACGGCAGCTAAGGATATGTGGGAAGAGACTAAATAAAAGATATTATAAAAACTGAGAAACTGGAAGTTCTTGTTTATATATATGGATAGCAGGATAGAAAGAGTGAAAATGTTTTAGTCCATTTAGTTTTATATACAGGTCAGGCATACTTTTATTAACCAGAGGAAGTGTTGTGGACATTAATTAAGAGTTGAAGGAATTTATTTGTAAGGAGAAGGGCGAATTGGGATAAAGTGATCCTTTCAAAAGAACAAGGTGGTTTAGGATTGTCTGATTTGAAGGAATATTTTAAAGCTATGCAGTTAAGGCTCATATACAAAACACAAGCAGAAAGCTATAATTCAAATTGGAAAGAAATGATGATGATGAAACAGGGGAGAAATTGAAGAAATATGCAGTGAGTGAGAATTTGGATGCAGATCCTTAAACAGAATAACAGCCATACAGAATATTATATACATGAAGTACCAGAAAGTATTGAGATTTTGCCAGTAGGGATGACTGCAACAAGAGGTACAGAGAATAGACAAGAGGGGGCTGGAATTTATTGGAGAAACTGGCAAAGGAACCAAGGTCTAGCAGCAAATAACTACTGAGGGAAAGAAAACAGAATGGAAAGAGAAGAATAAGACATTTGGACTGCAGGCTAGAGATTGCCTTCCATAGCAGGGATTGATATCAGAGTATAAGTATAAGCAAAGGAAAAGGGACAGAGAAATTATAAGTGAAAGACCTGCTCTGGTAAAGTTTTTGGTTGAATCTAGAATGGAGCCTGCTGTTAAAAAGGGGATGATAAATAGGGCACATAAAATATTGCACAATAATTACGGAAATCAATCAGAGGAGGTTAGAAAAGATTGGGAAGAGAGATTGGATAAGCAATATGCAAGAAAACAATGAGGACATATGTATGGCTCCCAAGTATGCAACAAAGTCTAGAAGATTTAGGAATTTTGCTTGGAAGTATTTGCATAGCTATTTTTATATCCCAAGCAGACTCCAAAGAATTTTTATTTGGGCAGACGGCAAATATTGGAGGTGTGATGGAGAAGAAATATGTATTCTGTCAGAAATATTGAGTGAGCAAATAAGTGTAACTAAGGAAATTATTTTTGAGCTGGGATACATGATCTGAATTGCCTAGACATAGCAAGGGCCTTGCTAAGTTTAATTCTGGTGGCTTCCAAAAAAAAAAGCAATTACTAGAAAATGGAAATCATAGTCTATACCAACTGAATTTGAAGTACTGAATATTGTAACACAGATAAAAGAAATGGAAGTGGGGGCGTTAGAAAAGAGTAGGAGCAAATTACATAGAAAAAAAGGAAATTGTGGGAACAATACATGCAGAAAAAGAAGTTATATAAAAACTGAGAAACTGCGTCCTGTAACAGCATAATGCCGTAATGTGATATAGTACTTTGGTAGGAGTTCTAGTCCCACACATGACAAGTGTGGATGTGTGTGTGTTTCTTTGGAATTCACAAATTCCAATGCCTTGGATCAACTTATCCACACCCCCACCAGAGGCAGCAATATCCTAGACCTGGTCATTACCAACATGGGCAACCGGTGTTCCGCACCAGAGGTCAATTCCTCGTTGGTCAGATCCGACCACAAGCTAATCACCCTAGACATCCACATCCCGTCCCCACCCCCCATTAGGGAAACCACAGTAAAAAATTTCTCCAAAGCCAACTTCACGCTTCTTAAGACAGAAGTGGCAAACTTCACGACACCCATGCTGAGGGACAATAGAGTTACGACTGCTGAATCCTCTACAAATGCACTTTATAAGCACTTACACGAGTGCATGGATCGTGCAAATCCTAACAGAACCAAGATGCTATCCCTCAAAAAAAGGAAGCCAATCTGGTGGTCCCCTGCCATAAACAAACTCTACAACAGAAAAAAGAAACTGTTGCAGAAAAGAGTAAAATCCCATGATTGGAGGAACTCCGTGGTCAGCCTCAGTAAGAAGCTGAGATCCCTCATAAAATCCTCCAAAGCTAGTTATGAAAACAAAATCACCATTGATTCTAAAGACAACCACAAAGCATTCTATAGCTATGTCAAGAATCTCAATGGCAACACTCAGATCTGCTCTGAGTTACAGCACAATGGCACTAAATATACAGAACCAACTGATATTGACAACATCCTGGTAGACAGGTTCAGTGCTAACTTTACCCCTCTCTCACCCCTTAAAGGGCCCATCTCTATACCGGAAGAATGCAAAGTTCCTGTAATCACAGCTGCACAGGTAAAAAACACACTCTCCACAGCCAAGAACACAGCATCCATGGGACCTGTCAACATCCTAGGCTGCGTTCTATACGAACTACAGAACAAACTGGCACCCCACCAAAATACCATGTTCAATCATAGCCTCACCTCAGGCTTTGTGCACACTAAATGGCGCACAGCAATGGTTATCCCACTCCACAAAGGGGGAGCCACCATGGACCCTGGGAACTACCACCGCCCCATTAGCCTGACGAGCCTGGTCTGCAAGGCTATGGAACGTATCATCATGGAACTTATAAACAATGACATTGGTAATCTCCAAACTCTGGACCATACCCAGTTCGGGTTTGTAAAAGGCAGATCATGTCTACTAAACCTGATAGACTTCTTTGAAGCAGTCACCAAAGCCGTAGATGAGGGTAAGGTGGTTCACACAGCCTATCTAGATCTCGCCAAGGCTTTCGACACCATCCCCCATTTTGGAATTATAGATAAACTCACTAAACTAGGTATAAATCCCTATGTCACAAGATGCGTTGCCAACTGGCTCACTGACAGAACCCACACTGTGAAAGTATCAGACTCTAAATCCAACTTCAGACCAGTGACAAGTAGACTACCACAGGGTTTAGTCCTGAGTCCTTTCCTGTTTGGTATCTACTTCTCCGAAGTACAGGCTAACACAGAAGGTCTTTGACTAACAAAGTTCGCAGATGACTTCAAACTAGGAGCCATAATCAAAACTCCTAATGATGTGGACATCCTCCAAAAAGGGCCTCACTGAGACAGATGCCTGGTGTCAAAGCCATGGCCTAAAGCTCAATGCCAAAACATGCACTGTCATCTCCATTTGGTAAAAAACTCTGTACCCATGAACTACCACATAGGTGGTAGTCTACTTAACACCAAAAGTGTGATAAGAGACCTAGGGACACAGATGGACAGTAGTCTCTCCTTTGATAATCACATCACCACAGTAGTCAGGAAATCCTTCTACATGGCACAACTAATCACAAAAGGTTTCTCATCCGGGAAAAAAGAGGCCATTGTTCCCCTCTACTCATTAGACCCATTATAGAGTACAATGCCCCTTTTGGTATGTACCTCACAAGACATCTACAACAACTGGAAAGCTGCAGAAATACCTCACAAAGAGGATTACCGGCCACAAACAGATGCCCTATGCAGACCGTCTCAAAAAACTCCAACTTTACTCTGTTGCATATCACCTACTCAGAGGCAATCTCTGCGTAACATGCAAAGCTATGTCAAACCCAGAGCTGTCGGACATGCTCCACTTAAAGAAATCCCAGTCCCTCTGAGTTACACGCTCTAGGGACCTAAACCTTGTCACCACAATAAACAGAACATGCTGGAGGGATAGATTCCTGTCCCAGAGACTTCCCATACTCTGGAACAAACTACCTATCTATATCAAACAAAGCTCCTCATTAGCACTCTTCAAAAAAATCTTGATGATTGGATGGGAGATAAGAAATTCATCCTGGGGATCACTTCTGTGGCTCTGCTTGACAGGGGCACAGGAAAATAATTTTCTTGGGTGGCAAAAGCCAGGGTACCATTTGGCTAGGCTTATATAGGCCCTAGGGCCAATAGCCTAGTACCAACCTATGAACCTATTATGTCTTACCATAACGTTCCATCTGTGTTGTTGATCTTCTTCCATTCATCACCAATGAGTTCTGAACCCTGTCGGCCTAATACCAAGCTCATGTACACCAAAAACTCTTGAGCTAAGCTGCTACCCACAGTGCCCTTCTCCTTTTACCTCAGATCGAGTTTACATAAGACATATAGAAGTAAAAGCAGAGGCCATTTCTGTGCAAAAACCCTGAAAACACCACAAGGACCCATGAGATCCACCAGGAGCCTTTGGTGGGGGATGGAGGGTGGGATGTGATGAATGGAAAAAGATCAACAACTCAGATGGAACGTTATGGTAAGACATAACTTCTTGATCTGATGTTGTTAATCTTCTTCCCATTCATCACTGATGGGACAGAATCACAAGCTACCTGAGAAACCTGGGTAGCCCTTATGGAAGAACATTCCTGAGCACCATTGTGCCAAAGGCCGCTCTTCCCCTGGAGACCATATCCAACTTGTAATGTTTGATGAAAGTGTGAGGTTTAGCCCAAATGGCTGCTGTGCAAATGTCATCCATAAAAGCTCTGGAGTGAAAAGCAACAAAAGTTGCTATAACTCTAGTTGAATATGCTTTGATATTGTGAGGTTTAGGCTCATTTGTACGTAAATATGAAAAAGCAATACAATCTCTGAGCCACTTTGATAAAGTGACTTTTGATACAGACTAGAGAAGGAAATGAAAAGTTGATCTGACTTGTGGATAGATTTAGTCCTGTCTAAGTAAAAACATAGTTGCCTACATACGTCCAATGAGTGTAGACAGTATTCTCCTTTATTGGAATAGTTTGGGAAAAACACTGGGAGTTCAATGGATTAGTTCACAGAGAAATCAGAAATCACTTTGGGGAGAAAAGATGGATTAATACGTAGGGATACTCTGTCTTTATGAAAAATTAAGTATGGTCTCTTGATGCATAAGACTTGTAATTCTGATATCCATCTAGCTGATGTGACAGCTAACAAAAATAGAGATTTCCATGCTAGGAATTTGAGATCACATTTTGCAGCAGGCTCAAAAGGGGGTAAATAGAGAGACTGTAGTCCTAGGGAGAGATTCCAAGCCTCTACCGGATGCCTGATTGGAGGTCTGCTATGAAACACTCCTTTGAGAAAGGTCTTGCACAGGCAGGTGGAGATAAGTGGAGTGACCTCTAATCCATTACAAAAGTTGGAAATAGCTGCTAAATGGACTAAGGTGTTGAAGTATAACAGAGACTGGAGCTGAAAGGGGATCTAGCATCTGTTTTTTAGACCAAAGAGCAAACCTTTTCCATTTATCTCTGTAAAGTTTTCTGGTAGATGGCTTGAGAGACCACTCGTGTGGAAGGGAGATACATCTGCTCAGCCTGTCCACAATCACGTTGGAACTCCCCGGGATATGCGTTGCTATAAGAAAGCAGTCGGAAGCTATCGCACAGTGCCAAATTCTCATGGCCTCTCAACACATGGGGTAGGATTTGGTTCCTTCTTGTTTGTTTATGTACCAGACTACTGACATATTGTCTAACTGAATTGCAATTGTTCCCAATGGAAGGAGTGGATGTAATGCATACAACACCAACAGCACCACTCTTAGCTCCAGAATATTGATATGCAGGTTGGCCTCTAAGCTCAACAACGTGCCTTGGACTGTCTTTCCCTGAAAATGGCCCCCCCACACCCTATCAGGGAAGCATCCATGGTCACCGTGGCATTGGGTTGAGGAGTCTCAAAGGGGCAACACCAAAGTTCTGCATCTGGCCTCAACCACTAGAGGAGATCTTGCTTGCAAGAGTTGGTAATGAGGATCTGTGAGTTTAGGGGGTGAAGATTTGCCAACCATTGGGACAATAGGAGCCATAGTAACAGTCTCATGTGTAATCTTGCCAGAGGAACTATCGAATGGCTGCAGCCATGGACCCCAGAGCCTGGAGAACTTCTCTTGCTGACACCTTTCTTTGACAGAGTATCACCCGTACTTGCAATCTTAACCTCTGAAGCCTGTGAGCTGGTAGAGATACTAGGCATGTTCGAGTAATGAAAACTGCCCCTATAAATTCCAGCTGTTGGGTAGGTTGTAAATTGCATTTCTCCCAATGTACAGTGATGCCTAGGGACTCCGCTAGTGACAGTGTGTAATGAAGGGCCATGGTTAGAAGATGCTTGGTGGGGGCAGAAAGGAGCCAGTCATCTAAATATGGAAACACCTGGAATCCTTGAAGTCTTAGATGAGCTGTCACCACTGCTAGACATTTCGTGAACACTCTGGGGGTCATCGAAAGACCAAATGGCAGGGCTCTGAACTGGTAATGACCTACTCCTAGCCGGAAGTGAAGGAGACTCCTGGAGCATTTGTCCATTTTGATGTGGTAATAAGCATCCCAGAGGTCTATCAAGCACATCCAAACATCCTCCCGTAAAAAAGGGAGAATGGATTGAATAGTAACCATGTGGAATTTGGTTTGAACCACTGATTTGTTTAAATGGCTGAGATCCAGAATGGGTCTCCAGTCCCCAGTCTTTTTTGGCACCAAAAAGAATCTTGAGCAAAAACTGAACCCGCACTGGTCTGGAGGGACTGGTTGGATGGCTCTTTTTTGACACAGCTTTCTTATCTCTGAAGCCGCTTCTTCCCTTTGATTGGGTGGAACATTGGGAAGGTTCTTTGTAGGTTTTGGATGGGAGGTTAGAGGGATGTAGTAGCCTCTGGAGATTATTCTCTGCACCCATTGATCTTTTGCAATAGCGCACCAAGCAGTTTGGTGCAGAGAAAAATGAGCCCCGCCTGCTTCCAGATGAAAGCAATTGGGCAATGCTTCAGGAGCATTGATAAGACCATCCAGAGAAAGAATCCTTGGAGTCTTGGTTTCAGTGACCTCCTCTGCCCCTAAAGGAGCATCTTCCACAATTGGAACCCCCACTGCCTCTATGGGAATCATCACTACGTGCGTTACGGAAAGGACCTTGAGATTTCCTGTGCCATATTTTCCCACTCCTCTAGTTCCTGGAAGAAGAATGTTGGGGCTTGGAAAAACATAGGCCAATGGCAGACAAAGTCTTTCCATCCTGCTTGCACCTGGCCAGTGTGTCCTTTACTTTAGAACCAAATAAGGAAGATGGTTCAATAGGGCCATTCAAAAAGGAGGACTTGAAGGAGTCCGCAAGGTCACAGATGCGCATCCAGGCATGCCGCCTCATGACTATGCCTGCACCCACAGCTCTAGCCGTCCCTTCAGTTGCGTGGGAGAGCAACCTCATAGACAAATTTGAGATAGATTCAAGGGTGGCAAGTTGAGAGGCAACTTTGTCTCGTGCCCTGTCAGAAACGTGACCCACAAGGGCACCAGAAAATTTGGTAATCAGATCTCTTTGGAATCTTGTGAAATGTGCCAAGTAGTTCAGGGACCTGACAGCAAATGTCGCTGAAGCAAAAACTCACTTCCCCAGTATGTCCACAGCCTGGGACTCTCTGTTGGGCTGGTGAACAGTAGGGCTTTCTTCCACTAGACCCTTTTTAGTGGCTGCCGCCATCACCATAGCGTCAACTGGCAAACCTCTGGACCAGTGGGGGTGCTCCTCCGGTGGGGAAAGAATCTTATCTGGTCTCTGGGGAATGGCCTCAATAGAGTCAGGGTTCTGCCACACATGCTGCACGACAAGCTGGACTAATGTGTTGGCAGGTGGGGTCACCCAAGAGGTAGAAGGCAGAAAGCAAAAAGCCTGCAGTAAGATGGACTCCGAGGAAGGGTTAGAGGACTTCCAGCCACCCCTGTTTCAATATTTCCAGGTTGTCTCTGAAGGAGACATCATCAGGAGTGAATGTGGGGACACCTCCCTATCATCGTAGTCCGTATCCTCTGTCAAAGACTCTTCAGGAGAGTCAATGTGTTTCCTGTTACATGCTTTCTTCTGAGGAAGTTCCTCAGTGGGGATATCTGAGGAAGACTCGGAAGGATGGGTACCCTGAACTGGGCTTTCCTGAGGCTTCTGTTCTCAGTGTCCTGGGGAGGTAGCCTGTGGTAGCTGTAGCTCAGAGGGAGCAGGGTGAAGTTCTGACGTCGGAGGAGTGCTTCTTAAAGCAAGCACCCTCTCCATCACCCAGAAAACAGGCCCCGCCCGAAGAGGGATGGTAGCCCAGAACCAAGTAGGACAACCTCGGAACCAGGGTCACACCCTGCTCTGCCAGACCTTCTCCCGGGGATGGAGTGTCAAGCAAGATTAGGGCAGATGGTATCCCTGATTCTCAGTACGGAACCGATAAAACACTCAGAACCATGCTCAGGAGTGAGGATTCCACCCCCCCAACCATGAGTCTGAGGAAGGGACGGTTCCGATGGAACCGAAACTCAAAGGGGTGGCCTCAAAGCCTCAGTGAGAGTCACTGTCGGCGCGGAGGAATGGGTTTCCACAAAGGACGTTGGAGCAATGAGCTTTGGAACTGACAGATCTGAAGGAGGAGTATACGTGGGAGTCCTGGGAGCGATACCCCAAACTCCAAAGGAGGGGGTGAGTCTTATAAACACTTGTTATCCCTCTGGCTGTCAACAGCTGATCCAACAGGTGCACCACATCAAATTCAGAAAGACTCCTGGTGGACCTCATGGACACTCCTGAAGGGGAGTCGGGTTGGTCCAGAAAGGGACTGTACGTCTGACCTAGGAACGGATCCATTGAAGGGGAGTATTGGGTCCATGCTGTTTGAGCTAGTGGCACTGTAGACTCTAACTTGGAGACAGGTAGTAAAGGAATCAGTGGCGTAGAAAAAGGATTTGGTGCCGAGGAGGCACTCGGAGTTGAAGTTATCAGTTTCAAAGGAATTGCGTGGGTCGAAACCGCCTTTGTTGCAGTAAAAGGCGAAGTCGGTGTCGTAGCTGTTGTGAAAGGTAAGGTCGGTGCCGAAGGTGGCTCCGACGTCGAAAATTTTGTAATGTCTATGACTTCAGTCAAAGTAGCAACTGGAGCAGAGTTCAGAACAGAAGCAGTAGTTGTAGTCGGAGCCCATGACGCAATCCTATGGTCCGATGAAGATTTGTGGGCCTTATGTTTGTGAGAATTGCCCTTATCACCAGCCGGTGAAGAGGGATCCAAATGGGGACGTTTCTTGTCCTTCACTGGAGGGGTTGAGACCTCCAGCACAGAAAGGGCCTATGAGAAAGGAGAAACTAAAAAGCCTTTCAAAATCAGTTTGTTTTTCCTTTCGTTCAGTGTCTGCTGACTAAAACTTACAAATCTGGCAAGGAGGTTTAACAGAGAGGTGAGAAACCCCCAGACAATAAACACAGTCGTCATGCGAGTCGCTGTTAGGGAGTTTGCCATTGCAAGAGGTGCAATGTTTAAACCCCGATGTCCCTTTTTGTCAGACATTTCCATACACACAAAATAGACACACTACTAGTATCTAAAAAGAAAGAAGGAAGAAATAGAAAGAAGATACCAATGATGGTATCAAGTGATACCACAAGGGTAAGGAGAGGGCATACCAATGATGGTATAAGAAATACCCAACGGGTAGATCTAGATAGATAAAATAATGGTAAAAGAGTGAGATTAGGAAAAAAAAGTTCAAAATACACAAGTATCAATAAAATAGAACACTTAGCTGGAGAGTTTGGTGAAATGCTGCTATATGGCTACGTGGCAAACGAGGTCTGAGGTAACAGGGAGAAGGGCATTGTGGGTAGCAGCTTAGCTTGAGAGTTTTTGGTGTACGCAATCTTGGTATTAGGCCGACATGGTTCTGAGGGCTCGGAACCGAACCCAACAGTGATAAACGGGAAGAAGATTAACAACATCAGATTAATGTTTTGTAGAAGTGAGATTTAAGAGAAGGCAGGAATTGAGCAATTTATGTAATGTTGTATTGATAGCAGTTTTACAAAATGTGATGTATAATGTTTGCAAATAGGAACATATTGATATGGTTTGTTTTCTTTGATATAGGTGCACGTTTGTCTATGTCTTAAATGATAGTTCAATAAAGGTGATAAAAAGAAATAACTATTTCCTTAGTTACAATAATTTGCTCCCCCTCACATTTCTGACAAAGTACCCTGTAGGGAATTGTTTATATCTACCAGCTTATTGCATTTTCAAAATCATGTCCTCCAGTACCCCTGTCTTGCCCATCATACCTCCAGAGAATACTGTCTACTGCTGGAAAAACTCCCTGAAGTCTAGCTGGAGTATATACATTCCTATGGAAACATTTCCATGCAACAAATCCTAAACCTAGATTTTGTTGCATACTAGAGATTCATATAAATATCATGTCATTTTACTTTGTATATTACCTTTCCATTTTCTTGTTTTAGTCTTTTATAACCTTATCTGATTCTTACAGTAAACATCATTGCTTATATGCCCTACTAATCCATTTTTAGCCACAGCTTCTGCTCTGGACTCAACTAAAAAATCAGCCAGAGCTGGTCCTTCATTTAACACTCATATCACTTTCTCTTTGTCTATATTCTGTTATCAATCACTGGTAGTGAAGGTTGTCCCAACCTACAGTACAAACTTTAGCTTGGCCATATTTCTCCGTGTGTGTATGCCTCTTTCTCTCTCTCTCTCTCTCTTTATAACTTTTCCCTCCCAAGTTATTTGTCCCCATTACCAGGGTCTATATCAGAAGATCGAAGTTTCAAAACTTCAAATCTGATATGGTCGACGCCATATGATCGAAGTCTTAAAACTTCTAATCTTTTAACAGAGATCTCCGTACAGCAGGGAAAGGGAAGATTTCCCTTTTCTGCACTGTAGTGTGATCTCAGAGTTGGCATATTTAAGTAGCGCGAGGTGTGAGGGGTGCAGGGGGGCTTCCCCCCGCTTAGAGCATTTAAATGATTTGTTTTTGTAGGTTGTTTTGTTTTATTACATTTTCGATGTTTCAAGACTTCGATTATATGATGCTGACCATATCAGATTCAAAGTTTTGAAACTTCAATAATGTAATATAGACCCCCCAATACCATTCCAGCTCCCTCTTGCCTATTTTCTATGTCCCCTACTTACAGGCATCCCTGTTGGTAAAATCACCTTTCTCCATTCCAATACCGGCTTAGTTCAGAAAATGCTTTCTGCCACTTTGCTAATATAATATTGTGTATGTTTTTTATTGTTCTACTTAAGGGCCTGCATCCAAATCCTACTCTCATCTTATTTTGTGACCTTCCCCCAATTCCAACATCATTTCTTTCCACTTTGATTTGTAGTCTTCTGCCTGTGTTATGTATAAGAGTCTTAACTCTGTAGCTCTAAAGTATCCCTTCAAATCTGGTAATTCAAACCACCTCATTCTGTATGGAGCAATACCTTATACCACTTAACCTTTGTCCTCTTTCCCTCCCAAATAAATTTCTTCAATTCTTTATAAACTAGTGTGCACAGCTTCTCCCGCTGGTTGATAAAAATAGACCTGACCTGTATATAATATTAAAGGGACTAGAAGCATGTTCACTGATTGTACCTTACTGTCCAAATATTAAAAGTCAAAAGCTTCCAGCTTCTTAATTTATGCAATACATTTTGCTTGTCCTTTTCCTACACATCCTAAGCTACCATAGCAGAATCCTTTGTAATCCATACATACATCTACATACTAGATCATATGTCCCCATAAATATGGGTATTGGCAAAACAATTCATGTGTGAGAAGGCAGTTTACTTCTATAGCCTTTGTTTTATCTTTATTTTTCACATCCTGAAAACAATTGAAACTGTCTCAATATATTCCACAGCACTGACACACACTTTTCTGGAATTCTCAAGGACAAAATAATATCATCTGCATATAAGGCTAAATTTTCTTCAGTACCTTGAATTTGTGAGTCTGTTACTTTCTTTGCTAATGCCTCTAAGTAACAAAGGGGAACACCTGTGTCTGGTTCCTCTGCTGAAACACTGCTCGTCAGATTTTTGCTTCTGACCTTTCATATAGCTTCCTAACTGACCTCAAATGCTGCCAATAACATTGACATAAAATCCCAACTGGCTCTGTCTAATGCTGTCTCTGCATCATGACCCACCAGCAGTAGTGGGTTCTTCTTGAATTCTGATTTCCTATGGATCATTGTCCCCTCCACAAAGCCACATTGATCCATATATGTTAAATATGGCAACATTTTAACCATTCTCGGCTAGAATAGAGATAAACACTTAATAATGTTGGTTTACAACTGAAACTGGTATATAAGAAGTTGGGTTTAAAGGGTCCTTGCTTGAGTAAAATAGTCACCACAGCTTTCTTCCAAGATGTTGGTACCCTCTCCTTTTCAAATATTGTTAAATAAAGCCTTCCAGATCTTTATCACTTTCATTCTTCCCAGTTTCCAAACTTCCATAGGAATACCATCTGTTCCTGGAGATTTCCTTAAGTGATTATAAATCACCATTTTTATCCCATCCCCTCCTATCTTAGTTATTGATTCTTGAGCCTCATCTTCCTCTAATTGTACCATATTTTAAGTCTTCCGTAAACATTTCCATTTATGTCTTTTCTTGGTTTCCCCATTTCTCTGCTTCTGTACAGATTTTAGAATTTCTAAAAATATCTCTAATAGCTATATAGGGTCTCTGAGTATTTTTCTAGTCATAGGCTCCCTAAGTTTGTTCTGTTGCCCATGTCATTGTGCTAATAGCTTTTGTGCTATGGGGTTGCTATCAAAATACTTAAGAGAAACCTTTCTAAACTGATGAATATATATCCAAATACCCCCTTATTTTCCCCTTACCACTCAACAACTGATCCTCTCCTTGTTTTATAAGATCCCCTTTGATGCAATACTTTAACCTTTGATAATCCCTCTAAATAATTCCTATTACTTCTTTTCCATATCTATTTCTCTCTCATTCCTATCATATTTTTAAATTCCCATTTCGTTTATCCCACTTCTTAGCTGTCCTTTCTGAAGAAATCAGTATATTGAATCATTTCCACTACCCATTCTTTATACTCCTTTCTTTTTAATAGGTAAGTATGCTCATTTCTAAATATGTCTCCTGTAAGATTGCTATTTGCACACTACACATTTTAATATAATTCAGTATTCTTTGCATCTTGTCCATACCTACAATGCAATTCACATACCATGATATGTTTGATAAAACAGTCATTCTGATAAGATGTTATTACTTTCACATATCCTACATGACAATTTTTTGAATACATGTTTTCAGCTTCCAAGTTATACTCCCACATTAATGTTTGTCAGGCTGATCTTATATTCAGTTGCTTCTTCTCATCTCTGTTTGGATCCATATCACATTTTCCCAGACTTTTTGTTTCAATAAAAACACTCAAGAAACAAAAAAATATTAAGTTATGTACTCACAATATCTATGCATCTGTGTTGTCCATTTTTATTCTTCTTCAGCGTATGGGTCTTGGATCTGACCCTCAGATCTGACTTGGCCAAACTCTTGATTCTTGGATCTGACTTTCGATTGCCTCCCTCTACCCATAATGCCCCTAACTTGCCAAATTACCCCAGATCAAGTCTGCTGCTGCTGCTAAATGTGCCAAAAGGCAAGTACTTATATAAGTACAAAAAAAAAAAAAACAGAATAGAAACAGAGTAGGGCTCAAAGTGGGAACAATGGTTCCCATATACCTCACCAGGTCACTCCCAAAGAATAAGGATAGGGGGAAGGAGGATGGAGAGTTGAGGAAGAATGAAAATGGACAACACAGATACATAGTTATGGTGAGACAGTAACTTAAATATCTGATGTTGCCCTTTTCATTCATTCCTCAATGTATGGGACAAAATCCCTAGGTACAATAATCTTGGGCGGCCCTCATGGAAGGATATTCTGGAGTACCACAAAGCCAAAGGCAGCCCTGTTCCTAGATATGATGTCCAACTTGTAATGAACAATAAAGGTATGGGAATTGGACCAAGTGGTCTCAGCACAAATGTCATCAATTGAATCTCTAGCCCAAAAAGCAGATGATGAAGCCATGGATCTAGTGAAATGAGCCTTTGAGGATCTAGGTAAGGACAAACCTCTCAGAGAATATACAAAGGAAATGCAATCTGTTATCCATTTAGTCAAAGTAACTTTAGAAACTTGTTTTCCCAATTTGTTTTTAGCAAAGGAGACAGACAGTTGATCAGTTTTTCAAAATTCATTTGTTCTATAGAAACACAGCTATCTATGCACATATAAGAGATATAACATGTATTCTCCTTTATTGTCAACATTTGGAGATAAATGATGAAATCTGATTATTCCAGATGAAAGCGCTTAACCTCATAGCATTGGATTCTGTGTAGCAGCATTTGAAGCAACTTGTGTTATCGTAATAAAAAGAGTGGTTTGGAAAAATAACATTTGCCTCTCCTTCTCGGGTCAAGGGGGATCGTACCAGCGGTGCAAGTACATTTGGTTGTTCATTCTCTATTTTTCTGCTTAACATTTGGAGATAAGACTGGTAAATTGATTACTTGATTCATATACAACAGGAACTGGAGCTGTGAAAGGATCCAGCTTTTTTTGTTCCACCCAATATGAGAATCTCTTCCATTTACTCCTGTAAATCTTCCTGGTAGAGGTTTTTGAGATTAAGATAAAATCTAACGACCAGAAAGAAAAGCCTGGTCTGTCTAGCCATCACTGGAACTGGAAAAACCTTGTGGTTAACTTAAGGCTGTGAATGTCTAAATGAATCATCCCCGAAGGGTGTGATACAAGGTTTGGACTGGGGTCCAGTATCCAAGGTGGACATCAAAGATGAGACCATAGGAATGGCAACCACACCTCCCAAGGCCAGAAAGCAGCAATGAAGATTACCTTGCTCTTCACCTGTTGTGCTTTCTGGAGTAATTTGGGTATTAAGGGAAGGTTAGGATAAGCATACAGGAGACCAGGGGGCCAAACGTGGACTACACTATCTCTTGGTGACTCTCCCTGAGGGTCAATTAGGGCAAAGAACCTGTTGCACTTGTTGAGAGGAGAGATGAAGATGTTGCAGCAAGGCTGACCCCAGTGATGAAAAATCATTTCTGTCTCTACTGGATTGAGAGGCTACTCCTGTGGTATCAGGATGGATCTGCTGAGCTTGTCGACTAAGACTTTGGATTTCCTCAGAATATCTATTGCTACTAGAAAGAGGAAATCACCCACTGCCAAACTCTCAGTGCTTTTCGGCAAAGGGGATAAGATCTGGATCCCCCTGTTTGTTGATGTACCAAACCACTGACATTGTCTGTCTGAACAGCAATTGCACCTAAAGGGAGAGAGTTCTGAAAGGCCTGTAATGCTAATAGAACCACTCTTGTCTATAAGACATTAATATGTAAATTTGCCTCTTCTGGGGACCACGTACCCTGAACTGTTCATCCCAAGAAATGCCCCCCACCCCAAATGGGAGGAGGCCATGGTCAGGTGGCCTTTGGGGGAGGAAATATAAATGGACATCCCTGATAAAGCTCATTGGACTGGATTCACCAAAGCAGGGAATCTTTGCAGGCTCGCAAAAACTTTATAGGCTACTTCAACAACTGTCAAAGCATCAACCATTGTACTGACAGGGTCCATTAGAGAATTCTCATGTGAAATTGAACCATGGGTAATAGGGTGATCACTGCAGCCAGGGAACCTAAAGCTTGAAAAACCAATCTCACAGGAGGATAGGGATGATCCAGAATCTGTCTGACATACAGTCTTAGAGAATGAATTCTGTTCTGACATAAGAATGCGAACTGTCTGAATGTGTCCAGGCAAGCTCCTATAAACTTCAAGACTTGGACTGGTTGAAGTTGAGACTTGGAAAGATTTACTGTGATCCCTAAGAATGGATACAGCTGGAGTAAGTAATGTCTGACTTCCTCTAGTAGATGTTTGGTTGGTATAGAAAAGAGCCAGTTGTCAAAATAAGGAAATACCCTGAATCCATGCAGTCTGAGATGAGCTGCCATCACTGGCATACATTTGGTTAACACCCTGGGGGCTGTGGTGAGATCAAAGGGCAGGGCTCTGAATTGGTAATAACTGTCTCCCAGCTGAAAGCACAGATATTTTTGAGAGTGCTTGTTTATTTTGATGTGATAGTATACATCTTGAAGATCTATAGAGCACATCCAGTTTTCCTTCTGTAGAGCAGGCAGAATGGACTGAACCATAACCATCTGGAACTCAGAGTTCTTCACAAATTGATTTAGATGACTGAAATCTAGAATACATCTCAGGTCCCCTGATTTCTTTGGCACTAAAAAGAATATTGAGTAGATTCTGGATCCTGTGTGGTCTGGTGGTACACTTGGATGACTCTTTTTTTCTAGCAACTTTTGAATTTCTAAAGTTGCTACCTCCCTCTGACTGGGTGGAGCACTGGGGAGGCATCCCTTTTATGATGGATTTTGTAAAAAGAGAATGATGTATCCTCTGGATATGATTCTTTGCACCCAAGAATCTATTGTGATGGCTGTCCAGGTTTCTGGGTGCAAGGAAAAATGCCCCTGACTGCCTCCAGAGAAGAACAGTAGCAGAAGTGCTGAAAAGGCTTCTCTGAGAAAGAATCTTGAGGCCCTTGGTTCTCTGCTATGAAGACATTGTCTTCCATTATTATTTCCTCCTCTGCCCCAGGAAGAAAATTTCTCATGTGAATCCTGAAAAGGTCCTTCAGATTTTCAGAACCACATCTTCTTACCACCACTCTGATTCCACGAGAATGGTCTTTGTGGGGTAGAGAAATGGATTCCAACAGCAGACAAGGTCTCTCCATCCTTCTCATTGCAGGAAAGTGTGTATTTAATGGTGGGCCCAAACAGGGAAGATCTATCAAAGGGAGCATTGATTAACGAGGACTTTAAGGGCTCCACAAAATCACACAGTCTCTTCCAGGTATATCTTCTTCTGGCCATGCCTGAACCAGCAGCCCATCAGAAACCTCCAGCAGTGTTAGATATTAACCTCATGGACGCATTGGATATAAATTGTAGAATGGCCATTTGGGAGGAGTAAGTTTTTTCTTCCTCTGTTAACATGGACCCTGGGGTAGATTTAGAGAGTTCCTTGATCAAGTCCCTCTGTAATCTAGTAAAATATGCCAGATAGTTGAGCAACCATGAGGCAAAGGTCACTGAAGCATAAACATTCTTTCCAAACCTTTTCAATGCTCTAGACTCCCTGTTGGAGGATAGACAGAGGAACTCTGTTCATCTAGTTCCTTTTTGATGGCTGCTGATACGACCATACCAGCTACAGGAATACCCTTACTCCAGTACTGTCTATCTTTGGGGCTCCTAAAATATTGTCTGGATGGTGAGGGATAGGCCCCACAGAATCTGGTTCCCTCCATGCCTGGCAGAAGACAAGGTATATGAGGTCATCTGCTTGGGGGGGGGGGTACTCCAAGACGTAGATGGGCCAGACCCAAAGGCTTTCAGAAACACCAACTTCTCCTGAGAAGGGTTTTGGGAGGACTAACCACCTTTTTGGTGCAGGATCTCTAAAATGTCTCCAAAGCAGACATCCTCAGGTGGCAACCTAGCAGACTCTTCTCCCTCATTGAAATCAGTGTCTTCAGTTAAGGATTCCTGAGAGGAATCTAAGTGCCTCCTTTTGCACTTTCTCTTCCTGTGTACTTCTTCAGTTTGGTGTTCTGAAGAGGTATCAGAAGAGATGGGAAGTTCCTGAACAGGCTGTCACTGTGGAGAAGGGTGATGAGGCATACAGCTCAAATCCACTGGGAGAATGGGTATAGGATCTGAGGATCTGAGAAAGTGAGAGCAGAAGATTCTTTAGGACAAGAGAACACCCTTTCCACTACCTCAAAGGCAGAGTGTCCAGAAGAAGAAGAAACCAACTTCACTGGAACTGAAGCGCTCAGCTCAGCCAGCTCTCCACCCCTCCCAGATCTCTCCTCCAAGGATAGAATCAGACCTGACATATCCAGTACTGAGGCTCCGAGGTGAAGCAATGGCTCCGAACACCTCTGAGTCGAAGTCAGCCCCCCCCCCGGATCTGGCATTACACATTGGCTCCTAGACATGTCCTGTTCAGTAGGGATTGGTACCGAACAGGTCAGGGACAAAACCAGATCAAAAGAAGAAGGTGGTATCCTCAGATCCGACACTTCAACTCTCGGTGCTCTCGGATACGACGGCTCCAAAACTATGAGTCAGGTCGAAGAGGGATTTAATGTCAGGTGTGGAGGTGGCTGAAGGCTCATGGATTAGATGGAAGATGAAGCCAGCAACACCCCCAGCTGGATTCATGCTCTAAGAAATTTTTTCATCATCCTGTCCACATCTGACTCTGAAAGACTACAGGTGGACCTGAGTGAAGAAGTTGTGGGAGGAGGATGAGATGACTTTCTAGGAGTCTCCTGCAAAAAAGCCTGGAGGAGACAGGTTCCAGAGAAAATTCTGAGCTCTGGATCAGAGGAGACCTACTAACTGAGGTCGTCAAACCTGAAGGTGTTGGATCTGACACTTTTTGTATTTTGGAGGGCAGCTCTGAATTTGAAGCAAATACAGAAGACCATGCAGGTGAATGCTTCCTTTGGCTCTGATGGTTTCGCTTTTTAGTGGGGGGTTGAGCCCCGGAAGTAGAAGCAACAGAAGAGGAAGAAGCTGGTGAAAGGCCCTTCAGGACCAACTTATTCTGCTTTTCAATAATTGCCCTTGAATTAAAGCCTGCATAGATCTCACATGAAACCTGTAGGTGAGAAGGGCCTAAACAATATGCATACTCCCTGTGGGCATCAGAATTGGGTATATTATGCCCACAGGAAGTGCACTTCTTAAAGCTGGTTGGTTTGTCAGCCACTCCAACAACCAAACACTAGTCACCACAAAAAAGCAAGAAAAAAGGAGAGAGAGAACAAACACTAATAGAAATCTTTACCACGGAAAGTTTTTTTTTAAGATATAAAAAAGAAAAAGAAAAAGCTACAAACAATGGTAGAGAAGAATACCTAAACAGTAAAAGAAGGCCTAATATTAACAATGGTACAAAAGGTTATCCAAAAGTAAATCCAAAGGTAAAGGGAGGAATGCTAAATATAAACATATACTAAAATTAAGGAACTAGAAGGAAAAAATAAAATTTATCTACTCACAGCACCTATAAGGCACCCTAGATCTTAAGAGAACACAATCCCAACTGAATCATTAGAGTGGCAAATGAGATCTGAGGCAATTTGGCAAATTAGCGGCATTATAGGTAAAGGGAATAGCTTGAGAGTTAGAGCCAAGAATCTAGAGACTGGCCGAGTTGGATCCGAGGGTTGGCTCAGAGACCCATATGTTGAGGAATGAATGAAAATGACAAGATCAGATCTATGCGCATTTTAATTTTTAACCCTCAATCCATTTGAATGCAAGCAAGCATAAACTATATATTCTTTCCAAAATGGAATTACCCTCTATGTGTGGGCAGATGCACCAAATAGACACCTACACCCACAGGTTTTACCCATTCTGAAAATGCATGTTAGAGCCTGGGTTCCTTCCTGCAGTCACACCATCCATTCGTATCTCATTTCAACTTCCTCCCGGATGTGACAGACAACTTGCATACTATCAAGATAACTGATTTTTAGCCTTAAGGAAGAGTGCCCTGGCTACTACTAAATAAATATACTTTCCATTGTTGTGATTTATACTGAAGTGATTGATTTTAATTTGAATGTATTTCCTTCTACTCCTTTTAATGTATCAGACTGCATTTATTTTCACTGAACTACTTGTTATTTCTCCTTTAAGTACTAATTTTACATTTTACCATATAGACGCCTCAAAAGTTCTTGGTTCAGTCATTTCTTGATTAAATTTCTGTAACTGAAAAGTTCTGGTGTTAAAAGAAGAAAGACAAGCGAATGGTTTTGCAAATGCATGACATAATACATTTCAAGTGTAACAGTCAAATGCAGCCTCCTGCACGGGGAACGTTGCATGGCACCAAATACATAAATAAACACAGAAAACCAAAACGGAGCCAGCAAACTATAAATGAATCCAATAAAGATAAAATCCAGCCTCTTTATTGAAAAGAGATTATAACATTCATCAGACCGGTTTCGGCTGGCAGCAAAGCACAGCCTGCTTCAGTGAAAAAACATGAATGCAAAATATCACGACTTAAATACTATATTAGCTTACACCTCATTGGTCCACTCAGAAATTCTCATTTAATCCAGGTGAAAACAAAGCACCTAATTTAGTGATCCATTTCTTTTCTTTGGTATCTAAAATAGTGTGCCAACCAGTCTTGTTCAGTTTATTGCCCTTAATCATATCAATAACAATAAAGGAAAATTTGGCAGTATTATGTTTCAAAGTGTGTTTGTACAAAGCACTATTAATTTTCATAGTTCTAATATTACTCATGTGTTCTGAAATACGCAATTTCAAAGGCCTCGATGTCTGGCCAACATAAAATTACCCACAACTACATCTGGCCAGATAAATGAGCCACTCACTACTACAGTTTGCAAAAAACTGGATGTCATAAACCTTAGAAGAATTCCTACTTGTGAATTGTTTAGATTTCATAATTTTGTCACAATTGACACAATGCCCACAAGGGAAACACCCAACAAGATGTTTTCCAGTTAAGGTAGTTTGTGTTGATTGTAAAGTACTAATAGAATGTGTATGTTTGTAATGGCTAAAACATGAAGCTAAATTCTTTCCTTTCCAAAAAGAAAATAAGCATTTTTCGGGTATTATGTCAGATAAGTCCGGGTGGCTTAATAAGATGTTCCAATTGCTCTGAATACTATTTGTAAGTACTTATGAATTCCTAGAATATGTGGTGACTAACCTGATTGGCTGTGTAGTTCCCTGTTCCCTAGATTTGTATGTGAGCAGATCCTGCCTTGATGACTTATTGGCCCAATTACTGGCCTGCAGAACATGTCCCATGGGATAACCTCTCTCGCGGAATCTATTTGTAAGATCCCGTCTATGTACCTGGAAGGTATCATCCCTTGAACATATATGTCGCATACGTATAAATTGGGATTTTGGTATATTTTTAACAATATGTGGCAGATGAAAGCTGGAAGTGTGGAGGACTGTGTTACATTCAGGATATTTCCTGAAGACCCGTGTGCTTAAAGTATCATCATCCTGTCTTGTAATTAATACATCAAGAAAGGTGATAGTATGTAACTCATAATTGATGGTAAACTGTAAGCCCCACTTGTTGTTATTCAAATATGAAACAAATTCATTAAGATACTCAACATCAGCCCTGAAAAACATCCAGCAATCATCCAGATAACATCTCCAAATATCAATTTCGTCAAGATATATATTGTGGCTGCTATTATAAATAATTTGATCCTCAATGTATGCCATGAAAAGGTCAGCATAAATGGGAGCAAAAGATACTCCCATTGCTGTACCCTTAGTTTGCCAGAAACACAAATCTTGATAAAAGAAGACGTTATTAGTAAGGACATGCTCTGCAAGGCCAACCAAAAAAATGTTGAAATCAGAGTCATATAGATGTGCCACATTGAGCCAATGTGTCAATGCTTCTAAGCCAACCTCATGTGGAATATTCGTGTACAGAGAACTAACATCTAATGTACACATCAGCTAACAGGTTCCAATTGTGTATCTGCAACAATCTGTAGAAACTCTGTAGTGTCCTGCAGACGTGACTGAACAAAAGATAATAAGGGCTTTAGGTGTTTGGTCAAAAAAATAGACAACGGTTCTGTTAAATAACCACGACCAGAAACAATTGGCCTACCTGGAGGGTGTATAGGGTCTTTGTGTATTTTTGGAAGAAAATAAATATATTGACTTGTTGGATTCTGAATAGTTAATTGTTGAAGAACAGAGGTAGTGATGATGCCCATATTCCTAGCATTGATCAAAAAATCATCAATCTGAGACTTAAATCTATGTGTTGGATTAAATTCCATTTCAGCATAGTAACTCCTATCTGATAATTGTCTTCTAGCCTCCTGGTTATAATCCAACCAATCCAATACAACAACAGCAACCCCTTTATCTGCAGAAATGATAACTATGTCCTTGTTATGTTGTAGTTCTGAAATGGCTTGTTTCTCAGACAAGGACAAATTGTTGGGTTTAAACCTAAATTCAGAGCTCGTAAAGTGTAGATCTTTGAGCACTTGACTTTGAAATTGATGTACAAGGGGTGCATAGGAGGAAGATATTTAGATTTATGATAGACAAATTTATCTTGATTCTGTGATGTTGCATCAACTTCAAATTGTAATTTCAAATTTAAAGTTCTACAGAATGACAAAACATCTTGAGCCAAAAAATCCTCCAATGTAACAAAACCAGGAATAAAAGTTAAACCTTTATTTAGAATCGACAAATGATCCGGTGACAATACAAAACTTGACAAGTTTAGAACATTAGAATCACCAACATGATCTATTTCTGTGTCACAAGTTTTAGCAGACTCTGGATATTCTCGATTCCTTTTATGTTTCCTCCCCCCACGTTTGTTTTTCCCCCTAAAGGGGTGGAATCCTGAGCCCTTTTGGGGTTGGGTGAATCCGATGCTGGCTGTGGATCACTATCCGTGAAAGAAGAAGAATCATCAGTAGATGAGCCAATCATTACAGATTTATTTCGTAAGATAGACCTAGGCTTCTTCCTTTTTGATGTTTTGGGGGATTGCGGAACAAATCTTACATGTTTAGAAGGATGGCTAAAAGGGTTAAGACCCTGGTAGTCCACCTGGTCACGCTTAAATTTCTTTATTTTCCTGAGTTTTAGCTGTTCCTCCAAGCTAGTGAGGTCATTGGCCACTTTATTAAGATACTATTAATAAACTGAACAAGACTGGTTGGCACACTATTTTAGGTACCAAGGAAAAGAAATGGATCACTAAATTAGGTGCTTTGTTTTCACCTGGATTAAATGAGAATTTCTGAGTGGACCAATGAGGTGTAAGCTAATATAGTATTTAAGTCGTGATATTTTGCATTCATGTTTTTTCACTGAAGCAGGCTGTGCTTTGCTGCCAGCCGAAACCGGTCTGATGAATGTTATAATCTCTTTTCAATAAAGAGGCTGGATTTTATCTTTATTGGATTAATTTATAGTTTGCTGGCTCCGTTTTGGTTTTCTGTGTTTATAATACATTTCAAACATTGGAAAACTATAATTTTAATCCAAAAAGAACTCCAGAGGGAATAAATGGAACCAGCAAGCAAAAAAAGTACCAAGAAAAATCAAACAGGGGGTAAAATTCTTGTAATGGACAGGGTATTTTATTTTAGCTCAATGACCACTACGCTCTCTGATGAATTTACATATAGGTTGATTTCTCTAGCTGACACTGAAGCTATGCAATGTAGAGTATATAACACCCTTGATGATTTACGTAAGAGTAATATCATTACTAATGAGCTATACTCTTTTTTTATAAGTTGAAACACCCCTTATACCCTTTATACAGGGTCTCCCTAAGGTACACAAGGATTCTATTAGACCACCATAGTCAGCAGGTCAGTATTTATAGAGAATAAATTAAGACTGCTACTGGCTGCCTTCCCTGTTGTTTTGAGGGATACTAAACAATTTCTACATGATATTTACCAGTTCATGCAGGGTCATGTTTTACCTAGTTCATGTCTATTGGTCACTTTAGACATTGTTTTCCTTTTTACTGTTATCTCCAGTTTTGAGGGGATTTCTATGGTTGATACATTTTTCAGAGAGAAGCTCCTAACATGGTAATCTGACTGATCTTTTATGTTTATTCTTAGAGATTGTACTGGAGAATAATGCCTTTGTGTTTGACTCCAGTTATTATCTCCAGCTTGTTTGCATGGCCATTGGCACTTTCTGTGACAATAGCTATGCCAACTTAGTGCTAGCCCAATGTGAGAGGATTGTCCTCTTTGATTTAGCTGGGTATAAGGAGCACGTTCTCTTCGACAGACGGTTCATGGATGACCTCTATATTTTATGGTTCGGGACATCTGCTAAAATGAATGTTTGTAGATTTCTTACACAATACAACACATTTTTTTGAGGTTTACTGTAAAATATTCATCAGATATAATAGATTTTTTGGATATAAGGCTTATTAGAAATGGTACTGACAGCTTTTCTACCAGACTTTATAGGAAAGAGTGTTATAAACCACATTTTTTTTCATCGAACTAGCATGCATCCACACCATATTTTTAAGAATATTATTAAAGGACAGATAATGAGAATTTCATGTATGAATAATGCAGAGACAGAGTTTATTGAGGATGTTATGTGGTTTAAATGAGACCTTGGAAGAAGAGGGCACACTAAGAAAGAGACAGAAAATGGGGCTCTAGGAAAGGAATGATGCTTAGATCTGCACGTGGGAAACCTTATTATGGGTCACCCATGAGAAAAAAGGAGGAGGGGGTTTGTGCACTGATTCAGACCCTGTTCGAATAGGTTTGACATTTACCTATGATAATAAAGACCTGAACATTTTTCATAAGAATTGGAATATTCTTATGACTGCCTCTGATGTGGCACAGCTAGTGCATGAGAGACCTCATTTTTATTATAAGAATTCCTCCTCTCTCAAACAGATGTTATGTTACCATAGGAGCTCCTGTAGTTTTGGTACATATTCCTATGAGTGATATAATTTCTGCCATTTTATTGATGGCTCTAATAGCTTTTTACATCCCCGCTCAGGACAACTGCTCAAATTTAAAGTTTCAGAAAACTGTAACACCTGTAACATTTTTTATCTGGCTCACTGCACTACATGTGCTGGGTTTTATATAGGGAAGACTAACAGATTTCTTTGTGACAGAATCAGAGACCACCTATACTGTATTAGGAGGTCTAATGAGACTAAAATGTTAGATAAGCATATTATACAAGCAGGTGCTGTCCACAAGTTTATGTTTATGGCTATTGATTCTACTGTTCCCACACAGCGACTAGGTGATGTTACTAATAAAACAGAGAAAGCAGAGCTGAAATAGATTCTTAACTTCAGGACAGATTGTGAATCTGGCCTGAATGAACATGTTTCTATTAAATCTATTTTAAAGTCTCATAGATTGCAGAAAGTATGACTGTTTTTATAGTTTTTTTCATTTTATATATTTAGATGTTTTTTATGTATATTGTTTTTTAAGTGCTTTGGCTTTTCTTATATAGAATGCACTCCATTCACTTAAATTGCACATTTTTATTAGTTTGTTTGATTTAGGTCTGCTTATGTCATACTATTTAAACATCAAAGTGTGTTGTGTGTTTTACTAAAGATCTGAAGAGGCTATATGTGATATGTTCATCTGTTTTTATTTTTTTATATTAAAACTTAATTTCCCATAAGTTTCCAGCTCTCTGTGTTTGGATTTTGGATTACTTGTTTCTTTGCTGCCTATCTGGAACTTTGTAATTTTTGCTGCTGCTCTACTTGCCTGTGTTTGGAGTCAAACTAGAATTTTACACTGTTTTGGTGTGCATGTCTACCTGTATGCATGACAACAGGGGGACCACCATAATTTAATGCACACACAGGATCAGTACACTTCTATTACTTCCCCCTTACAGCCCAAAATCACAACACTATGCTGGTTATATGTAGACTTTACATTGTATAAACCACAGATATATTACAGTTGAAAATGTGCTTTCCTACTTTAACATCATTGGCATTAACAGCAGTCTCTGATAAGACTCCCCCCATCTCAGATTTAAAGTACCTCTGCACATTGCACAGACCTATTTTACAGTGTAACATGGACTTCACTTCATGAAATTTATTACATTCATAATACTAAGAAAAAATATTTTTTTACTTACAGTTACCTCTTTAGTTCTTTTATTATCCTTCTATACATTAATGACAAAATGAAAATTATATTTTAGAGTTGTCTCAGCAGTTTAACACTGTCCACAAACTTTCAGTCTTTTTTCTTTCCATTTCTTGCAGAAGCAGAGCTCTTATATCCAAACTTCATCTTATAGTAATGACACTTTACATTTCATCCATTTGCTTCCTACTTTCACATTCTTGCTGACCTTCTTCATCATTATCTCGACCACCTAACATGCGTCTCTCGTTCAAGTCCAAAGTACTTCTGGTTTTTTTTCTAGTCAACTCTTAAGGTTTTTTTGGTCGCTCAATCATTTTCCTTTGGAATACTGGAAAAGGTTTTACTGGCAAGTTCTATCTGTGGGCTGTGTAATTGTCAGAGGAATGAGAAACACGAATCCCTATCAACTTGCTGGCTCACTTTTTGCTGGTTAAACTTGTTTAGTTCCTCTTTCTCCTGTCCTACATCCAAACTTGTCTTTGCTCCTTCAGAAAAAAATATTTTGAAGACAGTTGAAGATAGCTACTCAAATCTCACACCTGCTTCTCAACATCCTCTGATTGCAGGGATAAATTCACTTTTCTTCTGCCAGGTGCAAAATGAATAATTAATTTTTTCATGAACACTTTGAAGTCCCCTATTGATAATACTTTACCCTTCTGCCACATGTTTGTCAGGAGCAGTTCCCCCTGCTGATAGGACTGCATCTTTATTACTATATGTCTTGGCTTCTGTTTCATAACCAAATTTAGAGCTCACATACACACAGTATGTCCTTTCAATTAACAAATCTAGCTGTGCAATACCAGTCCAGTTGTTTATTTGTATTTTCAGAAAATTAATGCAATCTGTTCCTTCCAGTTTCTCCGTTACAGCAGAAAATCTCAAGTTTTCTCTGTGTGCCCTGTCTTCAAACTGTACTATTTCAGAAACAGTTCTTTTTGAGAAGCCCCATATTGAGATAGTCTTTCCTTTGTTTCATCCTCTGATTTCTGCAGTTTTAGCAGCTCATATGAATAGCTATGTAAAGCTTCTTCTATTCTTTCCATCTTTTTGCCATTTGACTGTATGCATTTCTCCACTGTCTCACTTATTTTAAACAACTGTGAATGCATTTGATTATTTTTTCCTCTAAACTATTGGAAACAATCTTCTTTACTGCAGCTGAAACCCAAAACGCTTTTTGATGAACTGCTGCAAGGCTCTTCACCAGATTTTTTTCCTCTCCTTCTCTAACTGATTCTTTGTTGTTTTTACTTTCTCCAGATTTCTTCTTTGCTGACATACAGGCAGTGTAGTGACTAACCAGTAACTGAATTTTACCCAAGTAAATGTTTTTTGCTGGCTATTTTCCAAAGCTTCTGTTTTGACACTGGGAAAGCTCTAATAAACCTGCTGACTGCGTATCCATCTTGGAATTAGCTCATTACCTTTACCATTAAGACTCAGTAACAACCTGTCCACTTCCAAAGGTTGACTAAAAGACCATCACAAGAACTCTTGGCTATGCTCTTGCTCTGCACCAGGCTAACTCTAACCACCGTCTCCCTTAACACCACTTTGCCACATTTTTCTTTCTTTCCCAAACAGTTGGGCCTTAGTAATGAACAGTGAAGACTCAACTGTTAACAAAATGCATATAGTCTAAGTCTCTTGTACTGCTGCTGTATGCCTATTCTTAGACTAGCACTACTTGATACTACTGTCCACAACTAACATTGTTATGCCAATAATGTACTACTTACTACTCTGCCTCCTAAAAGATACATTACCCTAACATAACACAAATATCTTTTCTAACCTCCATTTTAATAAGCTATCTATATGTCTATTTATACAAATCCATGTTTACAGCTGTACCACTACAAATTCTTCTACATAATATATTCCATTTCATCAGGTTACTGTAACTGTATCATTGTGAATGTATACCTTTATTTGATATGCTTTTATGTAACACAAGTCAATTCAATATCTGCTCTGTATTATTTTCTAATACTGCACTCTCAAAGATTGTTTAATTCACCTATTTTAATTTACAATGCATCTTGTATTATAT
>NC_056731.1:32901887-32979387 GCF_019279795.1 Protopterus annectens
CCCAAAGACTTCCCATACTCTGGAACAGGCTACCCATCTATGTCAAGCAAAGTTCTTCATTAGCACTCTTCAAGAAAAATCTTGATGAGTGGATGGGAAATAGGAAATACACCCCGGTGATCACTTTTGTGTCTCTGCTCGACAGTGGCACAGGAAAATAACTTTCTTGGGTGGCGTAAGCCAGGGAGCCTTGTTGGCTAAGCTTACGTAGACACTTGGGCTGATAGCCTAGTACCTACCTATGAACCTATGAACCTATATATGTGTGTATATATATATATATATATATATATATATACATATATATATATATACATATATATATATATATATATATATATATATATATATATATATATATCTATATATATATATCTATACACACATATATATATATATATATATATATATATATATATATATTTCAGAGTTGCTGATTCCTGGGCTTTGGTTGTAGTTCCTGTGTACTGTTTCCTTGCCTTATTTGGGGGAGAGGAAGTTACCTTGCTTACCAGTGGGAGTGGGAAGCATTGAGCTGCCTTTGTCCAGTTTTGTGAGGTTTCAGCCAGTAACTAGTAGTTTATTGGTCGTTTTGGGCCAGTTTCTAGCTTTTTCCAGCCCCCTGGTATAAAACGCTGTAAACGCGCGTTTTTCAGCTTGTACCTACTCAGCACAGACTCCACGTGGGCCAGCAGAGTAATCCAGGCTGCAGAGAGCTGAATAAGCGACTTTTCTTGATACTAAGTATATTTTTTGTTGCTTTCCACATCTGAATACCTAGCGACTGTATTTCGCCTGCCTTTCTGTTACATTGAAGCTGTTTTTACTGCATTTAACTTAATATTGCACTTGGAATCCTTGTTTGTTACTATTTGACTGTATTTGTAGCAAATTCTTCTGTGTAAGCTGTAGTAGCTGATTCATGGCATTTATAAGTGTTTGCTGTACCTGTTTCTGCCTGTTTTGTGAAAAAAAAAGAAAAAAAAGAAAAAATATCTCTTGTTTTTCCTGCTTTACTAGTTTAGTCCAGTTTCAGAGTTGCTGATTCCTGGGCTTTGGTTGTAGTTCCTGTGTACTGTTTCCTTGCCTTATTTGGGGGAGAGGAAGTTACCTTGCTTACCAGTGGGAGTGGGAAGCATTGAGCTGCCTTTTGTCCAGTTTTGTGAGGTTTCAGCCAGTAACTAGTAGTTTATTGGTCGTTTTGGGCCAGTTTCTAGCTTTTTCCAGCCCCCTGGTATAAAACGCGGTCCGGTTAAGCAGGTTTAAACTATTCGGGCTACCTAAAGTCCACTCTTCAAATTTTCCCTTAAAACTACCTTCCTCGAACTATACTACTGATCAAATCAGCGTATCCTATAACTAAAAAGATCATCTCTACTTGACTCCAAGTAGACTATTCTCTATCTGTTAAACCTAGCACTTGCTCCTACAGTACTTATTACCTTGATACGGCACTCTTGTCATAGATAGTACCCCAAAAAGGCAACCCCCCATTTCTCGGTCACCCACGTCCCCCAGAATCTTTTTGAAAGTTTTTTGTCTATCCTTCTAGCATGTCGAGGGATCAGTTGCTAGTGTCCTCTCCTGCTCAGCTGGTGAACCTGGGAATATTGAGGCAATGTTACAATTGCCTCATGTACACAGACAACCCTCTCCTCCTCCCACAAAACACAAATACATGCGAGAGATGCAACTATACGGCCAAACTGGAGGCTGAGCTCTCTCAACATAGGACTGGCAAGACCAGTCAGGAGGAGAAGGTTACCACACACACTATAGACCCAGTCTCACATAGTACCATTACAACCTCAAATCATACACATAAACACACAAAGACATACTCGGAGGCTCTGATCAAAAATCTACCAAAACAGCAGAGGCCAACAAAGCAGACACCCAAACAACCACCACCTCAGAACACAACACCTGCAACACATAGACCTCACAGTCAGAGTGTCAAACAGTCACAGCCCTTAAGGCCAAACACAATGCCAGACACACTAGTCATTGGTGACTCCATAGTCAGACACACTGACGTCCCGCTCACCAGACTGAGTAAGGAGAAGGTCACAGTAAGCTGCCTGTCGGGCGCTAGAATCCGCCACATAACGCAAGCACTCAGGTCTCTCAACAGCAGGTACAAATATGACTCAGTCATTGTCCATGCTGGTGTAAACGACCTGAGACGTACCTCCTTGGACTACATGAAAAGAGACATTGAGGAGCTCTCTGATTATGTAGCCCAAGCAGGTATGACCCTGACCTTGAGCAGTATCCTACCTTCACCAAGAATGATGCCACAATACAGAGATAAGATGATCAGCTTTAACAATTGGCTTAAACACTGGTGTCATTCAAAGGGGATCCAGTATCTGTCTGCCTGGGATGACATGCTGGACAAGCCACGCTGCTTCAAGGGACGGCTTGCACCTGTCACCCTGGGATTCGGATATTGGCAAAGGCTCTTGCCACCCCCATAGTGCCTTTTTAGGCAAGGCTCAAATTCTAAACCTACCATCCTAGAACACAAAAAAGGAAAAAACTAAGGGTAATGCTGCTCAATGCCAGAAGTCTAAATCTCAAAATGCACGCACTCAAGGCCCTTCTCAGTATGGAGAACATCGATGTCTGTGCTGTGACAGAAACCTGGTTCAAGGCTCCTGAGAGCACCCCAGCTATCAGGTTTTACCTCATATCATGCGTTCCAGCCCCAAAATCCGGACAATACCAAGAAAGGAGGGGGGGTATCCATATTCATCAAGGACACCCACACCTCAAGACTGGTGGCAACGCACGATGCATCGGAGACCATCCAGGTGCAATTAACCATAGGCAAGACTGCTCTGCAAATTGTAGCATGTTACAGGCCACCCTCACAAACTCAGGAACCTCACATGGCCTTCCTGAAAACACTAGAGGGATAAATGTATCACCAAACACCATCATACTAGGTGACTTCAATTACCCTAATATAGACTGGGAACACTACTCAAGCCCAAACACCCTAGCCCAAAAGTTCCTGGAATTCATAAACTCAAATGCCATGGAACAACTAGTCACCATCCCACAAGAGGAGATAACATACTTGATCTCATCATCACGAACATGGGAGCACAATGTTCAACACCGAAGTATACCCCTCACTGGTGAGATCAGATCACAAACTAATCTCGCTGGAGGTCCTCATCCCACCCCCACCTGAAATAAAAAAGACCACAGTAAAGAACTTCTCAAAAGCCGACTTCACACTTCTAAAGACTAGTGTGGTCTCCTTTAAGGCCCCGAGCGCGGAAAACAGTACTCAAGCCGCTGAATCACTTACAAATGCCTTCTACCAGCACCTGCAGGACTGCATGGATAAGGCAATCCCAAGCAAAACAAAGACTCTTTGTACCAAAGGCAAGCGTCCAGTCTGGTGGACCCCAGCCATAAACAAACTCTACAACAAAGGAGGAAGCTACAACAAGATAGAGCAAAATCCTTGAAAGGTAAGACACCCTTGATCACTATAAGTAAAAAACTAAGAGCTCTCATAAAATCATCCAAAGCAAATTTCGAGAGAAAAATAGCTAAAGACTCAAAAGACAATCATAAGGCCTTCTTTAGCTATGTTAGAAACCTAGGAGGAAACTCCCAGATATGCTCAGAACTAGTTCAAAATGATGTGAAGATTACTGATCCTACAGACATTGCCAACATACTGGCTGACAGGTTCAGTGCAAACTTCTCCCCCCCCTCCCCCCAAAAGGAGAGATATCTATATCAAACGATTGCAGCCCCCCAAACATCTCCAGCGCCCAAGTGAGAACTGCTCTCTCCAAAGCAAAAACACAGCATCCATGGGACCTGATGGTGTCCCCGGCTGTGTGCTCCACGAACTCAATGAGGAATTAAACCCACAGCTAGGACAGCTGTTTAATCAAAGTCTTACCTCTGGATACGTACCCAGGCAGTGGCGCACTGCAACTGTGGTCCCACTTCACAAAGGCGGTGCCTCCACCGACCCTGGAAATTACCGCCCATTAGCTTGACAAGCCTTATCTGCAAAGCCATGGAGAGGATCATAATGGACCTCATAAATAAAGACATAGGGAATTTGCAGACTTTGGATCCAACCCAGTTTGGCTTTGTCAAAGGCAGATCATGCCTTTTAAACTTGGTTGACTTTTGAAACAGTCACCAAAGCCATTGATGAGGGAAAGGCAGTCCATACAGCCTACCTCGATCTGGCTAAGGCCTTCGATACAATACTCCACTCGGGTATCATTGAAAAACTCATCAGCTTAAATGTTAACCCATACATCACAAGATGGGTTGCAAACTGGCTGAGTGACAGAACCCACAGGGTCAGAGTTGCTGGCGCCATGTCAGACTCAAAGCCTGTCACAAGTGGTGTCCCACAGGGCTCAGTCCTGGGCCCACTCTTGTTTGGCATCTACTTTTCCCCAGTACAAGCAAACACAGGAGGGTTATGGCTGACAAAGTTTGCAGATGACTGCAAACTGGGCGCCATAGTAGAAAACACATCTGACACAGATATCCTTCAGAAGGGTCTCACAGAAATGGATAACTGGTGCCAGAGCCACGGCCTAAAGTTAAATGCCAAAAAATGCATAGTCATACCCTTCGGGAAAAACAAGGTTACCCCTAGCTACCAAATAGGTGGCAATGCACTGAGCACAGAAGAAGTTATCAGGGACCTGGGGACCCAGGTTGATAGTAGTCTGTCATTCGACACCCATGTAGCTAAAGTAGTTAGGAAGACCTTCTACATTGCCCACCTTATCATGAAGGGATTCTCATCTAGATCAAGGGAGGTCATAGTCTCCCTTTACTCATCACTCATCAGACCAATGATTGAGTACAATGCCCCATTCGGAATGTATCTGACCCGACACTTGCAGCAGCTGGAGAGGCCACAAAAGTTCCTCACCAAAAGGATAAAGGGTCTCAAAAATCTGTCCTATGCTGCCCGACTGAAAGAACTCCAGCTCTATTCAGTCGCTTACTGCTTGCTCAGAGGTGACCTTTGCCTAACATACAAGGCCATGTCAAACCCAGATTTGATGAATATGCTTCACCTCAAACAATCTAGATCCATCAGAGCCACAAGGGCGGGAGACTTAAACCTCGACACGGCTATTAATAGGACGTGCTGGAGGGATAGATTCATCACCCAAAGACTCCCTATGCTGTGGAACAAAATCCCGGTACATGTGAGGCAGAGCACCTCGCTGGCCTTGTTCAAGAGAAATCTTGACCAATGGATGGGAGATCGCAGATATACCCCAGGGATTACCTCAGTGTCACTGCTCGACAGAGGCACAGCAAAATAATGGGTATAGTTCCCCATACTAAAGGGGTGGCGTAAGCCACAAAACGATGGGCTAGGCTTGTAAATGCCCTCGGGCAGATAGCCTAGTATGAACCTATGAACCTATGAACCTATATATGTATATATATATATATATATATATATGACACAATCCCCGATGTTACTAATGTTACCCATGCCATCAATGTTGTCAAACAGCTATGTATATATGACACAATCCATACTGTCACTAATGTTACTCATGCCATCAATGTTGTTAAACAGCTATGTATATACTGTGTGCATCAACAGAACACGCATCACACATGCATCTGGTATAACAACTTCATAGGGGTTCCGTACCATCAGACAGTAATGTTTATGCAACAAAAATAATACTTAGGTATGGCAATAAGATGTGTGACAGCTCACTGTGGCAAAGGTGGTACACTTCAGTTGCACATCACTGGAAGATGTGTAGGAAGGTACATGAAGAAGGGTGTACTGTACTCAGTTATTGGTGTGATGAAGGCTGTGAACTATGGAGGTATTATGGCCTGTGATGTGGATGTCCTTCACATACTCAGTATGTATGTTACATTCAAGGGAGTAGTCAGCACTGTAGCCACATGCTGGAGGATGTTCCACATACCATCTAACCCAAGACACAGAACGCATATCTAGTGGTCTGATTATAGGGTGTGATGTCTACATTATCCTTGGGTTGTGTGTTTATTTTCATGATGTAACAAATCCTCCCATGATTTTATTTCATTACAGGTGTTGTCATGGTTGTGGCAGCAGTCTTTGGTATGTGTTGATACTACCTGTATTATGCTAATATCACAGTTATAATCAATGTTTGCCCACAATCTGTAGTCCTTCAGACAACTGTTTGGACACAGGATGTGCATGTTGTTCATGATGTCTGTGACTTACGTGATGGACAGGAAAGGACCTGCAGACAGCCCTGATGAATGGACCTGATCACTGGACCTGAGATATAGGTCACTTCACACATTTCAACATATTTAGATGCCACATATGTGATCCAGTGGTCTACACACTTGGTGATATAGGTGTTTATGGCCACATCTGACAGTGTTGAGTGAATACTTCAGTGCAGATTTATGTCAAATGCCTTGGGCTTGTTAGTGTTGTCATCCTGCATGCCCTCAATGACCTCTTTGAGGACCTCTAACAGATGTACCAGACATGATGTAGCATTAACAACTCAAACAGGTCTGTTGCACACAGCCAGGAAATGACTAGTGTCCATTTAGAAAAGGTCTATGATGACATGTTGGTCTACTTCACAGATGAGGAAAGTCAGGATGTGTCTATACATGCACCGCATGCTGTCCCCCCATCTCAGATGGATGCATGTTGATGTATGCCCTTCTACAGGAACATAGCCTGTGTTGAAGGTGTGTTGAAGTATGTTTTCAACTGTGTCAGGAAGGTGTATGTGCTGAGTCACGCCACAGGTGATCTGTGATGTTGTCACAGCCCATTGATTCTATGTGATAGGCCTGGATGAAGGTAAGACAGTGCATACTGCCTATATAGATCTGGTCTAATGTTTGGACACAATACCCCACACAGGTATCATTGAGAAACTCTCACAGATGGGAGTTAATATTATTGGTCACTAGATGAGTAACCAATTGGATTGCTGACAGAACACATACTGTGAGAGCTGCTGAATAATACTCATAAAGATGTTCTGCTTTTTACTCATGTGTTGGATAAAGGTGTTCTGCTTTTTACTCAACTGTGTTCGTGTGTTTTTGATCTTCAATATTTCTGTCTGTGTTGGATAAAGGTGTTCTGCTTTTTACTCAACTGTGTTCGTGTGTTTTTGATCTTCAATATTTCTGTCAGCAATTCATCAATAAGAGCTGCTGAATAAACCTGTACCAGTAGAGCTGTCACCATTGGTGTACCCCAGGGATCTGTGCTTGGCCTTTTACTGTTCAGAATCTATTTCTTGATAGTGCAAGCTAAGGTATACAGACTTTGGATGATTCTGGCATACTGGGTGCAATCATTCAGTCAAGAGATGATGATAACATACTACAGGAGGGACTAACACAGACAAATGATTGGTAACAAAGCCACATGGTCTACAAATAAATGAAAAAATGTGTCTTTATTTTGTCCTTCTGCAAAGTGGAATTCCCTGCTTATTACAGCACTGACAACACTCCCGCTGTGCTGAAACCCAGTGAGGCAAGAGCTGGGAACACATGTAGATAGCAATCTGAACTTCGACCACCAAGTGTCCAAAGTGGTATTGAAAGTCTATGTTGTGCACATTATAAAGTCATGCCATAGTATTCAAATCTGAGGATTATATAACAGCACTGTACTCAAACCTCATCAGAACACGAATAGAGTATAATGCTTCCTTTTGCATGTACCTCACCAGACACATGCAGCAGCTGGAGAGACCATAGGGGTTTCTCAGCAAGAAAACACAGGGACTACAAGCCATGCCATGATGTATGCAGATAGACTGAAAGCCATGTCATTGTAATCTGTAGTGTGTAGGATGAGGTGACTTCTGTTTGGCCTCCAGGTCAGTCTCTGATCCTGCCCTGGTGGGAATAGTACACATCCACACATCAGATATAGGTGATGACATCAGCAGTGTCTGGTACGGAGAATATGGTGATAACAGTGTCCCACATGCTAGTGTAAAAGGCTGTCTCTAATGACAAGCAAGTGCACAGTCACTCTCACACCCCCCAGCTGACTGCAGTGAGAACAGACCCCTTACCTATCTAAGTACACAGACTACAGAACTCTCTATATATGGCAAGCACCACAGCTCAAGTTTGACTTGGAGTGTCTCAGACAACACTTTATAGGTGATGACATCAGCAATGTCTGGTGAGGAGAATATGGTAATAGGAGTGTCCCACATGCTGGTGTGAAAGGCTGTCTCTAATGTCAAGCAAGTGCACAAACACACAAACATACACACATGCACATACACACGCACACACACACACACACACACACACACACACACACACACACACACACACACACACACACACACACACACACACACACACACACACACTGACTGCAATGAGAACAGAACCCCTACCTATCTAACTATACAGACTACAGAACTGAGTACTTTATGGAAGCACCATGGCACAACTCTGGCTTTTACAAGGCTGCAGAACAACTTATAGTGGATGACATCAGCAGTGGCTGTTGGAGAGAAGATGTTGGGAGATCTGCATGAAATGGATGTGTAGGCATATGCAAGTGTCAAAATACTGCCAATTCATGGGACTGGAGTGGTAACTGTAGGATACACACTTATGCTCTTCTGGCTAGACACACACACACACACACACACACACACACACACACACACACACACACACACACACACACACTAGACTGCAGTGAGAACAGAACCCACTACCTATCTATGTACACAGACTACAGAGCTCAATAATTAAAGCAAGTGCCATGGCACAAGTCTGCCTTTTACAAGGCTGCAGGGCAACTTATAGTGGATGACCTCAGCAGGACTTTACTAGGCTAATGGCCGTAGGGCCTTTACAAGCCTAGCTGTGTAAAAAACAGTGTACCCTTATTGACCATAGTTAGATGGTCATTGTTAGCAGAATGATTTTGTGATCAGCACAGACTACCCCTGTCCATGAGGGACATGAGTGCTACCCCTGAGGTTAATTTATGTACACTCATCCAGTTGTCAAGGTTGCACTTGAATAGGGTCATTAAGAAGCTCTGCTTCACATGGAGTGTGAGTCTCTTCCAAAGGAGTGGCAATTGCTGGGACATATATCTGTCTCTTCAGCATGTTCTGTTTATGTCACAGGCTATGTTAAGATCCCTGGTGCAAGTTATTTTTGTCCCATTTGATTTGCAGATGTTCAGCATTTCCATTTGGGCAGGGTCTGAGACTGTTATGTAGGCCAGGCACAGGTTGCCTCTCAGCAGCCTGTATGATACTGAGTGCAGTGACAGGGCTTTCAGTCTTTCCATGTATGTCATGTTTTGGAGGCCCTGGATTCTCTTGTTCAGAAACATCTGTGGTCTCTCCAGTTGCTGCAAGTGTCTGGTTAGGTACATACAATAAGGGAGCACTGTACTCAATTAGTGGTCTGATAACAGTAGAGTATAGTGGAACTATGACCTCCCTGGTCTTGGATGAGATGCCCTTATTTATGAGGTGCACAATGTAGAATGATTTTCTTACCACTATGGACACACAGTGATCAAAGCTTAGATTGCTATCAACCTGTGTTCCCAAGAATCACACCACTGAGTTTGAATTTAGAGGGATGATATCTATATCTTAATTAGCAGGGGAAACTTCTTTGCCAAAGGGGAAATGAGGCATTTTTTTCCATTAAGTTTAAATCTGCGAGTTTGGCACCAGTCATTTATCTGTGTCAGCCCTTTTCTGTAATATGTTTACTTCATTGGAGTACTCTATATGATTACGCCCAGTTTACAGTCATCAGCAAACCTGGTAAGCCACAGGCCATTTACCTTTGCCTGGACTAAAGAGAAATAGTTTTAAACAGTAGAGGACCCAGCACAGCTCATCGTGCTACTCCTCTGGTACCTGGTTTACTGGTGGAGGTGGACTCCCAACTTTGATAGTGTGCATTCTGTTGGTGAGCCATTTGGCTATCCATCTAGTAAAGTATGGGTTAATCCCCATATGGGAGAGTTTCTCCATGATACCTGATGGAGGATTGTGTCAAAAGCCTTGGATAAATCAAGATAAGTGGTATATACTGTTTTTCCTCATCCAAGGGGTTTGGTGACATTCTCAAAGAAGTCCACTAGGTTTAATAAGAAAGATTTACCCTTGATGAAACCAAAGTGGGTCAGGTCAAGAGTTTGAAGGTCACCTATATCCTTGTGGATAAGGTCCATGATGATTCTTTCCATAGCCTTGCAGATAAGGCTATTTGGGCTTATGAGCCGATAGTTCCCAGGATCAGTTGATGGATGTGTAGGCATGTTCAACTGTGAAGATAGTTCTAGTTCTGCATGTTACCAGATTGATTTGCATTGCATATCACACAACATTTGTTATTAATTTATGTAGTACAGTTGATATATTTGTGAACAAGTACTGAGAGACCAGGGTTGCAGTGCTTGGGGGGAGGCTACACATGGCTTCATTGTAAATATGTGATATATTACTAGCTAGGGCCTTCAGTTTTTTATGTTTCCACATGTAGTTTCATGGCATGAAGAGTAAATGGACAGTAAACTGCAGTAATACATGCTAAAGGTGACTTTGCATAGCACAGACATGAGCAGCAGGTTTGTGTGACAGTTGACAAAGTGTTTGCGGATACGAGATACACATTTCCATTACTTTCCCTGTTTGTGTGTAGTTGCGTAGTTTGCAAACATGAGTTTCATTGCTAAAATTCTGAGAGTTAGTGTTGAGCTCATGAAACACACCTGCTGACTCAGCAGGTGTAAATGCATTGATACATTTCTTTTTGAGCCCAGATGATACTGGGTTTGAATCCAGGTATATGTAATATTTTTAAATAAACAGTGATAATGCAATGACATTTATTCTTTATAGTACATTCAGCACATGCTATTGTGTGTGTTGACATAGTGCAGTGGAGTTAAGCGGCATTGCTTGGAGCTAACTGCAGCACTGTAGAGCCTTCCATCATCACTTGGCAATGGTGCACAACACCAAACACCATGCAAACAAGAGGTCAAAAAGTGAAGGGATCCATTGCTTTTTCTGGTATTTATGTTTGTTGCATGTGATTCTATTTTTTGACCAGATTATAGGTGTTAAAATGGGGTAGATAGGAAAGTGGTGAAATGGAGAGCAAGCAAGGGGAAGAACAAAGAAAGGAATGGGCAGGAGGGAGGGAGGAAAGAACCATAACTATCCATTTCTTCAACATTGCAAACTGAAAATATGTGCAGAATATTAGCTGAATTTGGACTGTCACCTCCAGAAAGAGGGGTAACAACAACGTAATCATGTTGTATAGTCAATTGGACCAAATCAATATGTCAAGAAGACATGTGTGCAAAATGGAGAGCTATGTATGGGATGATATTATTTTGTGGGACAGATGACCATTTTTTAATTAAGTAAGAAAGGAATACTGGGTAAAGGATGTTGTTATTTCTAGGTCAGGTAGGTAGGGTAGGTGAGGAAGCAGATGCAAACAAACAAGACAAAAAAGACAAGACACAGGGACTGTGAGGGACACAAAAGGTTGGGGGACACCATGATTGGAGTGAGGAATGGGACAACCCAAGCTCATGTCTGTCAAACATGGAGACAGTGAAAAACTAGTCCTCACCCACTGGACTGTCATCTCTGTCACCTTACTCTGATGGTGGCTGAAGTGCTTCATGTCTTCACCTCCAATGTACCATGAGGGAGAGCAGCCTCTCCATCTGGCATAGGTGTAAATCTATGGTTCGGTGCACAACCCTATGCACCAACCCTGGCATCTCTGCTGGATGATGAAATCCCCACCTCCACCACTGCTCTCGGAGGGTACCACATCACCAGTTACTAAGGCAGTACTACCTGAGGGGCAGGTAGTACAGGGGCAGCAGAGGCAATGCTGCCAGGTTGGGTTCCAGATGTGCTGGCCATTGTTGCTGGAGCTGGTGGAGTGAAGGCAGGCTGATCCACTGGGACTGGTCTACCTTGCTGTGCTGTGAAACAGTTAGTGATTTGTTACAGATGGATGACATGGAGACATTTTGACGATGCACAGATGAAAAAAAAAAGATAAGGGTTGGGGTGAGAGAAAAAAGAGATGATGTTGATTTGGTAATTGTACCTTTGCCTTATATTGGTCTTTGAAAGTTAGTTCATAGAATCAAACATATTTTGCATCAGTATTGTTAATGATCTTATGAGGGTTGTGAAGTCTGAAAGTGAAATGTGTCTCATTAATTTCTGTCACTTGTCCTTCTCTAAAACATAAGACAAGCAGGTGAGGGGTTTCATTTAGATGCTTTAATACATAGAAGCACATCAGGATGGATAGCAGCATCATAAAGTATGAATGAACTAGTTAACAGACAGACCTTACATACATATATGCTTGCATCTCAACAGCTTACTAGAAAATGACAATCTAGCTTGCACGTGCTCAGTATTTATACACTTGGGCAAGCCCTTGGATAGCTTCTTAAAGGTACATACACACACATTGATCTACATCCGCCCTCTTACAAAAAAGACTGCCCTTTGAAAAAACAATATTAGAGTTAGACATGCATTACTATAGACATTAGAAACAAAACACAATGTTCATGTCCAAGTTGCTTCATATCTATTACAGGTTTTAGAGATGCTACCATATCTTGTAACATAACAGTGTGGACCAAATTTAGCAACAGGGACAGTCTGTGGTGCACAACTCATATCAAGAACTTCTGGATTCATCACAGGAATGGGAATGCCCCCTGGAACTTTCTTAGGAACTGGAACACTGGATAACTCACTCTGAGATAAAGAGTCTTTCTCACAGGCTATGTACTGTAGTATAGGCTCTGATACTTGTCTCAAATGCTTCCAATTCTGCCTAAAAACTGCTCCTTGTGATTCCACAATGTATGATCTTGGCTCTGGACCAATATTCTTCACAACACCAATCCGATCATAACCACTGGACGTCTGCATCCTTACCACTTCTTCTCAAAATGGATTGAGCAGTTTGCTGGTTTTATTGTAGTAGGACTTCTGTGTTAGACATTTCTTCAACAGATTGGCTTTCACTAATCTGTTGTTCTTGACACATGGAATCAACAACTGACTACTGATTGGAAAGTGGTTCTGATTTGTCTCGACAGAAGTCTCTGAGCAGGTGAACCAAGATGTTTATCATGAGGAACATTTCTGACATTCAAAAGATTCAGGAAAATATCAGTATTATCTCGTTTTGACTTCTTAAGTAACTGCTTTGCACTTTGAACTGCACGTTCTGCCAAACCATTTGATTGTGAGTACTCTGGACTACTTGTGACATGAGTAAAGTCCCATTCTTATGTAAATCTTTTGAACTGTTGGCTTGTAAACTGTGTGCCATTGTCAGAAATAACTTTGTGCAGGCTACCATGCAAGACAAGATTGAATGTGTACTTTTGCAATCTCATCATCATACATTGTAGTCTGTCTGGAGCTGAATGCATAGGCTTTCTCACAATAATGACTAGAGGTTGATGGTCTGTTTCAATCTGGATAGGTCTACCATAAACATAATCATGGAACATTGAACATACAAATACAATTGCCAAAAACTCTTTCTCAATCTGGGCATACTGCATTTCAGTTTGGGTAAGATTTCTCAATGCATAGGTAACAGATTGATCCTCTTGTAGAATGACTGCATCAAGATCATATTTTGAAGCATCACAGGAAAGTGTAACTGGCTTGATAACATCATGGTATCTCAGAGTTGGTGGACTAGCGATTCTCTGTTTCAGGAAATCAAATGATCAAATGCTCTTTGGTGTTGCTCTAACCAAGACCATGATACATCTTTACATGTCAGCTCTCTAAGCAGTGTTGATAGTTGGCTCAAGTCTGGAATGAACTTGCCTAGGTAGTTGAGCATACCAAGAAAATGTTGCAGAGCTTGAACATTGTCTGGTGCTGGCATCTTGAGAATTGCTGTTTGTTTTGAAGGGTCTGGTCGTAAGCCTGTACTAGTAAATAAATGGCCAACATAAGTAACCTCTTATAGCCTGAACTTGCATTAGTGTGGACTGAGCTTAAGATTCACTTGATGTGCTCTTTCTAGAATGTTTCTGAGGTTTCTGTCATATTCCGCTTCATCATGACCTCCTACTAGTATGTCATCTACTATAATAGCACAAGGATACCCAGAAAAAGTTTGCTCCATTGCATGTTGAAATACTTCACTTGCAGAATTTACCCCTAATGGCATTCTCAAAAATCTGTACCTGCCAAACGGAGTACTGAAAGTAGTGAGCAATGAGGATTTTTTGTCAAGATGAATTTGGAAACATGAACTCTTTAAATCTAAGACAGAAAAAATAGTGGCATTTGGCATTAAGGCTGCGACTAATGCGACTATGCACATTGGATGATGAGGTCGTTTTAGTGCTTTGTTCAAATCTTGTGAATCAATAAATATTCTGATGTCATCTGAGCTTTTCTTGTGAGCTACCACCATGGAAAATACCCATTCAGTTGGCGTTTCAACTGGACAAATCACATCTTGTCACACCATTTTATCTAACTTGGCTTTGACTCTGTCTGCATGGTTATTGAAACTTTACGTGCTAGCCTGATAACCGGACTGACCTCTGATTCTAACTTCATGGAGTACATAACTGGAAGTTTGCCTAGTCTGTCTTTGAACAGATCAGCATAGGCAGAAAAAAAAATGTACTGGGCAAAATTAGAGTAGTGGTCTTTTAAGCTAACTTGGTGGACTTCCTTATTAAATGAAAGAGTCCCATTTTCAAATTGTCTCTGAGCCCAAATAATGACTGGATGTGCTTCTTGGCCACATAAAATAAGTTGTAGCTTCTTCCAGCAGAGTAACATGAAAGCACTATTGAGCTTTCAGTTTGAATTTCTTCACCTACATAAGCAACAAGCTTTGCACACCTTGCCAAATCAAGCCTTTCACCTTTACATACTCTAGCAAATGTTTCTGCTGACATAACATTGCACCTGGAACCTGTATCAGCTTTGAACTCTATGGGTTTGCCATTTATCCGAACAGTACAAAATACTTCATTCTTTGCCCTTAAATCTGCTGCATTGACTGTTTCATGAAGCAATGACACACCGTCAACATAAAGTGTAGCCTGCAACCCTATGTCATGGCTTTCTAATTGATCAACTCATTTCTTAAAATGTTCCCTTTTAATAAAGGAGCGTGGGCTTTATGATATACAAAACCTTTTGAAGTGATTCCATTTACTACATTTGTGGCATTGCTGACCAAAAGCTAAACATTTTTCCCTTTTAGATTCATGGCTTCCACCATAATTACAACAGCTGGCAATGAAACTAGGCTGGGGCCCATGCTTTGAGTTTGCTGACTCACTCTTATGCTTCACTGAGACTGTGCGAACTCTGGAATTTGCTAGAAAGTTCTGGGGTTTACCAGTAAGTGCTGCAGGGGCTACAGTTGCTGCCATGTGCTTGGGCCTATTTCTTTTAACCATGTGCTGCATACTATCAACATGAGCTTTGTCACTGTGCCTTCTAGAGCTATTATCATTTGCAAGCAAAGCATATTTGTGTGCTTTTCTGTAAGCTCGTATATCTGACAAATCTCAATGGTCTTATTCAAAGTTAAATCACTGTCACAAAGCAAAATCTTTCTCACAGCATCATCTTTAATACCACACACAAGTCTGTCCTTTATCAACTCATCTCTTAAATCATCAAATCTACACGTTTTAGCCTTATTTCTCAGGTCAGTTATATATGCTGCAAAAGTTTCACCAGGCTTTTGATCCCTTGTATAAAATAAGTGCCTTTCCATTGTAACATTTGTCTGGGGGTTGCACATTTCTCTAAATTAATGTTTTAAGCACTCAGGGTCCTTCCTTGATTCAGCCAGTAGAACAATATGATGGTTTTCCCCCTCTCCTGTATAGCCAGCAGATGAATACACAATGAACATTCCCTTTCTATGGATTCTGACCCAGCTAAATTAAGTAGAATAAATGCATTTGTACGGTCATCTTTATCAGAAAATGCAGCCTGTATAAAAATGTCATATTCTTGCTCAAACACTCTCCAGTTCTCAGCAATATTACTGTCAAACCCAAGTGCACTGGGTTTTCAAAATCCACCTGCCATGCCCACAAAGTATACACCAACACACTGAATATATGGCCCTTGCAACTATGTACAAACAAACAGTTCTGTGAGCTTGTTATAATAATATTCAAATGCATAATAAACTCTTTGATATAGTTTACTTTGCTAAATATGCTCTGTAATGGCTGTATTTTATGAAATATGCATTGTAATGGCTGTACTTTTGCGAAATAGCTTTACCATAACTGTACAAACATGCAAACAATTTATATACTTTTGATAACTCTATCTTTGCTTAATGCAAAAAGTATATGCTTTGCGAAAAATGAGGTTGTTTCCCCATTATTTTATATGTTTTATGCAATTTTGAGTTTATTTTAAATATTTTCCATAGTAATTTGAATATTTTTATCAATATCATACATATCGGTTTATGCGAATATCATTTAGAATGTTTTCTATGCCCCATTTCATATTATGCAAAAAGAAATAGTGCTGAGCAAGTTTTAATACCTGAAATTTGTTTCTAACCTGCTTTTCAAAGTTTTCACATTTTAGGGATGATTCACTCTTCTATATTCCACCAACCCCAAGCAAGTGCCATAAGTCATTTTAGCCAAACCACCTTTAACCTCATGCCTTTTAGATATGCTGTTTCTGATTCCATGTCCTTTAGACATGCCAGTTCTGGCACCATGTCGCCTGTCCTTCTCTAACACATAAGACAAGCAGGATGGGGGTTTCGTTTAGATGCTTTAATATACAGAAACACATCAGGATGGATAGCAGCATCATAAAGTACGAATGAACTAGTTAACAGACACACCTTGCATACATACATGCTTACATCTCAACAGCATACTACAAAATGGCAGTCTAGCTTGCATGTGCTCAATATTTATATGCTTGTGCAAGCCCTCGGGTAACTTCTTAAAGGTACATACCCACACACACTGATCTACACTTTCTAACTTTTCTCTTTAATGATTTTTGCACTACAAAAGTATGGTGCTAAACTAAGGACATTCAGTGACCCATCAGCACTTCTGAGAGGTATGACTGTATGAATCTTTGAAGACTGAGGCCTACTACTTGATAATGGACACATATAAGTCACCTAAGTCTCTGCTGTCACATGTTAATGTCATTTCTGTACAAATCCCCCACCTTTTACTTGCTTACATTACCAAGTAACAACATGCAAGGATATGCCACTCATTCCTATAATTAAACATTACACCCCAGGTTCATCACTTACCTTGTAAATGCAGCAGTTGCAACAGTTTTAATTCAGAGCTGGCTCTGATGCTAGGGGCTCACAGCCATTACATGGGTAGGTAAAGGTTGTGAGTGTTGCCTGGCATCAATGTTACTATATGTATGTCCTTAGGAGGAAACTTTTAGCCACTTAGGTGGTAAGTGAGTGTGTTATGCATTGCCTCTTAGCCAATGCAAGGGCATATTGAGCATGCCTACATCTGCCTACACCCACAGCAGCTGTTGATCCCCCCTCTGACTCCTCACCTGTGTGTGGCTGTGGTGACCTTGCCATTGGTGGTGAGATGTGTGCCCCTTCCTCTTGTTGATCCTGCTGAAGCTGTTTTCTCAGGATGATGTTGGGTAGAATGGCACATACAGTGAATATTTCAGTACATGTATGTGCATTGTACTGCAGGGCTCCCCCAGATGTATCTAAGCACTGGAACCATGACTTCAGCAGCCCAAACACACACTCTATGATATTTCCGGTTTGAGTGTGTGCCTCATTATGGTGTTCTTCAGCAGGTGTGCGTGCATTTCTGATGGGCATCATCTGCCACAGTTCCAGTGCACAAACTGCATCCCCCAGTAAATTACACTGTGGGATCTTCTCCCCTAGTGGACATGTGATGCAGTTGGGAGGTATGTCAGATATGTGAGTCATGGTAACTGCCTGGGTTGCCTGCATACACATTCAAGATGATTCCCTTGGCATTACACATGACTTGGCATTTAATAGAGTGCAAGCCCTTTGTATTTATGTTTCCCTATTCCCCAGGTGGTGCCTTAATTTTTATATGTGTGCAATCTATGGCACCCAGTTCTTCAGGGTAGTGTGCTACAGGGTAGAACTCCTGCATATTTGAGGCCCTGTCTTCAGGAGTACGGGGAAATATATGTGGTCGCTAGCATGTTTCAGCATAGCATTCAGGAACTGATGAAGGGTCCTGGATGCTAATGCCTGTGACACTCCCAGCATGTCCCCTGTTGGTCTCTGAAAAGTTCCTGTAGCTAAAATTCTAAGTGCTACACATACCTTTGTCTCCACTGGTATGGGATTCCCTCGGTTTGCCCTGGCTCTGAGTTGAGGATAACAGAGGTTGTGGAGTTCCTGTAGTGTGCCTCTATTCACCCTGTAGTGCTCTACAATTTCCACATCATGTAGATTGTGATAAGTTAAATGGGGGTCTGAAAACTCTTCTCCTTCTTGGCTTTGGTCTGTTAACAGCAGCAGCAGCAGCATACACTTCAGCCTGTTGCACATACACATGAAATAAAGCAACAGCAGCCCCAAACATTGTTTAAGTGTAGACTCCTTTCTATGGCAGTATTCCAACAGATTTTGGAATTCATGGGGAAAATCAGCACTAAGTCTACATGGTTGCTTTATAGCTTGTTGAATAGCTCCTCCATCTTGGATTGGTTGATTAGCATACAGTTCAGCTGCTTATGCTGTAATTAGCATGCCATGGTGTTTAACTAGTTTGCACAGCTCTACACACCATGTAGAGCCACTTACTGAATCTATAATAGTGCGCTACTGTGTGTGCATCACAGCGCGACTTGCACATGGTGTAAACGGGTCGTGTAGGTTTTATTGAATCTGGCTGACTTCTAAAGTGTAAGCCTAATAAAATGTTACTTCGTTTACACAAAAGATTATTATATACAAAAAGGTTTAATGTATAAATACACAACTAAAATGAAACCTGAAAATAATTGTGATGAAGTAAAGAAAACAATTAACAAAGACAGAAAAAACTTTTATGCACTAGCTATATCTTCAGGATCCAAAATGAAAGTAATAGTCTGCATTCTGATACAATCACTTTTTTCGGTTGATTGTAGATCTCTTTCAGGTTGTAAACTCCATTCCTTCACAATATAAGAAAATTACCTGAATGTAAAGTGCTTGTATCATATTTATCCACAAAAGAATACCTAGTTTTATTTTGAAACTACTTTCTGGAAACAAAGCAACAGTTATATAGCTAAACATCTCAAAGATAGAAGTAAAATGCAAATAACAACAGTAATAGTAAAAGTAAAAGTAAGAAATTATTCACAGGTTGCATGTAAGATCAGAATAACTCCGGGAGAAAAATACATTTTCAATCCATTATGTCATAGAAACCATTACCTCTTTTAAACCATTAAATCATGGATGGCAACATCTTACAATACTCCTCTTAGAATATTGAAAGGAATTGGACTCAGTAATCAGACTTAGAAATTCTATAAATGTCCAAAAACATATACTATTACTACAAATTGGGGGCATGGTGCATACTGAAGTCAAATAAATAACTGCAGTAACTGGAACCCCCAAAGAGATACCATACTAAAAGGATACAAGGCCAAGATAACATGTCCAACATGGACTAACTCAAAGCCCTGTCACTACACTCAATATCCTACAGACTGCTAAAAGGTGTTCTGTGTCTGGTATACAAGGCATCCTTGACCCATTACTGATGGATTTACTGCACATCAGCAAGTCAAATGTCATCACAAATACTCGTTCTGGGAATTTAAATCTCTTTTGCAACATCAATGGAACAGATTGCAGGGATTGGTATAGCTCCCAGAGGATACCAGTGCTCTAGAACAGACTCCCCATCCACATAAAACAAAGTTCATCCTTGTCCATATTCAAGTACAACTTAGATCTATGGATGAGAAAGAGAAAATTTCCCCAGGACTGTCCCCATACTACTAATGGACAGAGGCAGCGCTTAAATGCTTTATCCCATGCATGTGTCCTCTCAAATTACCTGTGGTATGATCCCAGTTATTCTCATTAGGGGTAATATATAACTATCGACCACAGGATGGATAAGGCCAATCTGTAACCAAATGGGATAGGTTATTTTGACCACAAAAAGGAAAATTGGCTAGGCTTAAAATGGCCCACAAAGGCAGCTAGACTAGTACATACTACCTATGATCCTGTAAATAAGATGAGTAAATTAGTATGTTACATGTTCCAAAACTGCTACTACTACTACTACTGCTAATAATAATAATACCCATTTGTTAACTAAGTAGGCTCACTGGGCACACAGCCCCTTTTCAAGGGCAACCCGGGAGAGATGCCTGGTTAAGTGACTTGCTCAAGATCACACAGTAGGGAAACAAGGTCTAAGGAAATTGAACCCTATACCAAAGGAACCACAGTTCATAGCCTTAACCTTCTGTGCCAGCTGCAAACGATCAGATGTTAAACAGTATAACGGGATTTTATGAGCCATTATAAAAATTAATTATTTGTAAATCTTATATGATTAATAAATATACATTGACTCCAGATGCACTCCAGTTCTGTGTCATATTAATAGCAACATAGCTCATAGTTACTTACTAGGCTATTGACCTATAAATAGTGTCTCAAAAAGCTTAGCCTTACATTCCCATGGTATTACTGAGCCCTTACATTTTGCATGTAAATAACCCAGAGATGTGTTAACAATATTCAAGAAATGTCTGAAATCTTGAAAAATAAATATATATTTATTTAATTTTATTTTATTTTACATTTGTTAACCAAGGGGGTCTGATTGGGCCAAAGGCCCTTTTTCAGCAGAAGCCCAGGGAGAAAAGCTCCACAAGAAAGATAATTACAGATAACATTTAGGTGTTTAAACAGCAATACAATACATACAGATTTACAATAGACACATGTTTACAGTGGTAAGAAGACAACACAATACAGGGAATGAGAACAAAATTATTAAATAATAAGAATAATTGCAACAATTCCATGGTTTCCAGTTAAGTTTTGAAATACATTTCAGTACATACGTAGTACATTAGATTATTTTTTGCAGTAGTATGAATATAACCTATTAGAGGAAAGCAAAACTTTATTAGTAATGGGAATCATTACATAGCTTCATGAATAACCATTTGTATTAAAAACAGTGGTAGTACTAATGTCTTGGTTTAATAGTAGTAAATTATATATTACTTGATGGGGTCAGTATATGTGAGTGTGAGTGAGAATTTAGTAGAGTAAGATGGGCATAGGATATGTGCCTTGTCTGATTGCTCTAGCCTGGGCAGCAGACATAGCACAGCCTGTTCCTTGTCAGATTGCTCTAGCCTGGGGACCAGCCATAGCACAGCCAACTTTGTTTTAGATGTTCTCTGATGAGGTTTTTAAAGGAGGCTTTAGAGGATGTGTTTTGTATGCTAATGGGAGGATGTTCCATTTTTTAGCCACTGTACTACTATAAAGTGAGTCTCCAAATCTATTATTGCTATTGGTATTATATATATATTTCTACTGTTTTCTATATATTTCTAATATGACTAAAAGGCAATTTCAGGTATACTCTCCAGTCCAGCTGGTGAACCTGGGTACCTTGAGGCAATGTTACAACTGCCTCATGTACACAGACAACCCTCTCCTCCTACCACAAAACATTAACATATGAGAGAGATGCAATTATATAGCTAAATTGGAGGCTAAGCTCTCTCCATCCAAGACTGGAACAGGCAGTCATGAGGAGAATGTTAATACTTGCACCACACCTCCAGCCTCACATAGACATACTAAACCAGCACTGCCAAAAAATACACATGAATACACAAAATCATACTCGGAGGCTCTAAATAAAAACCTGCAAAAGCATCACAGACCTCCAAAGCAGACACCCAAAAAACCTGCACCTCCTGTCACAAACCAGACAACACATAAAACACAAAATCAGTGTGCCGCACAATCACAGCCCTTAAGGCGAAATCACATACCTAACACACTAGTAATAGGTGACTCTATAGTCAGGCACACTGATGTCCTGCTCACTAGGCTGGACAAGCAGAAGGTTCCTGTTAGCTGCCTGTTGGGAGCCAGAATCCACCACATAACACAAGCACTCGGGTCACTCCAGAACAAGTACAAACATGACTCTGTCATTGTTCATGTTGGTGTGAATGACCTGAAACGTACCTCCCTGGACTACATGAAAAGAGACATGGAAGAGCTCTCTGATCATGTAGCCCAAATGGGTATGACACTGAGTAGCATCCTGCCCTCACCAATAATGATACCGCAGTATAAAGAAAATATGATCAATTTCAACAATTAGCTAAGCTTCTGGTGTCATTCAAAGGGTTTCAGTGTCTGTTAGCCTGGGACAACATGCTCGACAAGCCTCATTGCTTCACAAGAGACGGCTTGCACTTGTCACTCCTAGGCTTTCGAATACTGGCCAAGGCTCTTGCTGCCCCCATAGTGCCTTTTTTAGGCAAGGCTCAAAAGTCAAACCCACCCCCATATTCATCAAGGATGCCTACACCTCTAAGATCATCCATGTGCAACTAACATCGGGCAAATCTGCAATGCAAATTGTGGCCTGCTACAGATCACCCTCCATGATCCAGGACCACCACTCCGCCTTTCTGGAAACACTGGGAAAACATGAAGGTCCTACTGAACACCTTGATGTTGTGCGATTTTAATTACCCTACCGTTAACTGTGAAAACTACTCAAGTACAAACTCCCAGGTCCAGCGCTTCCTGGAATTTATCAACTCAAATGTCCTGGATCAGCTGGCAAACTCCCCTACCAGATGTGAAAACATATTGGACCTGGTCATCACCAACATGGGCGACAGGTGTTCCGCACCGGAGGTCAACCCGTCACTGGTTAGATCAGACCATAAACTAATCACTCTGGATGTCCACATCACACCACCATCCCTAATCAAGGAAACCACAGTGAAAAACTTTTCTATAGCAAACTTCACCTTACTTAAGACAGAGGTGGTAAGTTTCACAGCTCCCACGCTAAAGGATAACAGTGTCCAAGATGCAGGAACCTTTACAAATGCACTCTATGAGCACCTACAAGGATGCATGGATCATGCCATCCCTAGCAAAACCAAGACTCACTCCCCTAAGAGAAGGAAACCAGTCTGGTGGACCCCTGCCATAAACAGGCTATACAATAGAAGGAGGAAACTAGTTCAGAAAAAAAGCAAATCCCAAGAAGGAAAGACATCCCTGATCAGTATCAGTAAGAAACTAAGGTCCCTCATAAAATCATCCAAGGCTAACTTTGAAAGAAAAATAGCCAGGGATTTGAAAGATAACAACAAAGCCTTTTTTAGCTATGTCAAGAATCTAAGTGGCAACTTGCAGATATGCTCTGAGCTAGTGCAAAATAGCACAAAATATACTGAACCTACTGATATTGCCAACATCCTCGCAGATAGATTAAGTGCAAACTTCACCCCCCTCTCACCCCCAAAAGGGCCCACAACAATACCGGAAAAGTGTAGTGTCCCAGAAATCACAGACGCACAGGTGAAAACAGCCCTTTCAAAAGCCAAAAGCACAGTGTCAGTGGGGCCAGATGGTGTCCCAGACTGCGTCTTGCACGAACTACAGAACAAACTAACCCCCCACCTAAACACACTGTTCAACCTCAGCCTCTCCACAGGCTACATGCCCATAGAAGGGTGCACAGCAACGGTTATTCCGCTCCACAAAGGAGGGGCCACAACTGACTCAGGTAACTATCACCCCATAAGCCTGACTAGCCTGATCTGCAAGGCTATGGAGCGCATCATCATGGAACTCATTAACATAGACATTGGGAACCTCCAAACACTTGACTTGACCCAGTTTGGCTTTGTTAAGGGCAGATCTTGCCTACTAAACCTGGTTGACTTCTTCAAGACAATCACCAAGGCCATAGATGAGGGGAAGATGATTCACACAGCCTACCTTGACCTTGCCAAGGCTTCTGACACCATTCCCCACTCGGGAATTATAGAAAAAGTCACCAACCTGAACATAAATGCCTACGTAGACAAATAAAAACCAAAAAAGGCAAAAAGCAGCTGTAGTAGAGAACGAAGTAACAGTATGACACCAAGAAATAGCGTAACGATCCTTTTTATTTCCGCTTTCATCCGTAGACTTCATCAGAATAAAGTAACTCATCATACAAACTCCTTAAATACAAAAATAATTAACACACTATGATTAATAAATTACCACTTAAAGCCATACACTCACTATTAGAAAAATAAATATATGCAAACACATACAAACAGCACTACTTTATAAAATATGTAAACTAATTAAATCATTACTCTTGTTTACTTTTAATTTTTGATTTTTTAAAAAACATTTCATGTTAATAGACTCATTGAGACCAGGTAAATGATCTGCCTTCAGTCTTATTTGCCATTCAGCTTCCTTTTGTAGCAAAACATTTTTGAAGTCCCCTCCCCTCAAATCTTGGTAACAAACTTCTAAAATAGAAAATAAAAATTTATAAAAAGCATCACACACCTGCGAATGCTTAAAGAGGGCATTTTTATCATCCTTTGTTTTGATACAATACAAATGCTCTCTGATACGTGTTCTAAGTTCTACGTCACGAGATGGAAAGAAAAACCGAAGTGATAGAAAACAAATAACGCCAAGGCGATGCTGCAAAAAATCCTTTTACTTGTTAGCGCTTTCATGCACGCCAATGCATGCACTTCTTCAGACAAGTTTACACAGGAAGATGTACGGATATTTATACTTGCTACAATGCCATTTTAATTAAACAATTAGGTAATTAATCAATCTTTAAACAGCTCTAAATAAGTTGGTCTATACTAATGTGTGCGTGTGTGTACGTCACGAGATGGGTTGCCAACTGGCTTACAGACAGAACTCATACGGTAAGAGTAGCGGGCTCCAGGTTCGATTCTAAACCAGTTACAAGTGGTGTTCCACAAGGCTCGGTTCTGGGACCCCTACTGTTCGGCATATACTTCTCAGAAGTACAGGCAAACACAGGAGGACTATGGCTAACCAAGTTCACCGATGACTGCAAACTGGGAGCCATAATAGACTCTCCGGCTGACACGGACATTCTCCAAAAGGGCCTTACTGAGACGGACACCTGGTGTCAAAGTCATGGTCTCAAGCTAAATTCCAAAAAATGCATAGTCATCCCGTTTGGGAAAAACAAAACACCCATGAATTACCACACAGGTGGCACCCCCCTTAATACAGAAGAGGTAATAAGAGATCTGGGGACCCAGGTAGATAGTAATCTCTCCTTTGACAATCATATTGCCAAAGTAGTTAGGAAATCCTTCTATGTAGCCCATCTAATTACTAAAGGGTTTGCATCTAGAAATAAAGAGGTCATAGTGCCCCTCTACTCGTCACTCATCAGACCCATCATAGAGTACAATGGTCCATTTGGAATGTACCTCACAAGACACTTCCAAAAGCTGGAAAGACCACAAAAGTACCTCACCAAAAAGATTACTGGCCTCAAACATATGTCCTATGCAGCCTGACTGGAAAAACTCCGGCTGTACTCAGTGGCATATCGCTTACTCATAGGTGATCTCTGCCTGGCTTACAAAGCCATGTCCAACTCAGAATTGATGGACATACTCCACCTAAAGAAATCCAAGTCACTGCGAGCCACTCACTCTACTGAGCTACACCTCGCCACAACAATAAATAGAACATGCTGGAGGGATAGATTCCTGTCACAGAGACTCCCCATACTTTGGAACAAAATTCCTAACTACATTAGGCAGAAACCCTCACTAACACTCGTCAAGAGAAACCTTGACGAGTGGATGGGTAACAGAAAATACGCCCCTGGGATCACTTCATTGGCTCTTCTTGACAGAGGCTCAGTTAATTAATCAATGGGGCGACAAAAGCTGACACACTCTGGCTAGGCTTATAAATTCCCTCGGGCATGAACCTATGAATATATATATATTTCTACACGGGAAAAAAAGTTGCATACTGGCATACATTTAATATAAGATAAATTTAAAATACAAAAGGGGAATCCTTCTTTATTAATTCTTCATTAGGACATACAACATAAGGTACACTACTGTAACGCATTTATAAAAATGCATTTGAAAATAAGATATCTGAATGTATTGTGCCTTATATTTCATTATGCTGCTTTATACTGCATTAACTGACACTTAAACATTCATAATCGTACATATAAATGGATACCTTTTAAAATCAAATTTCTTGGTTCAACTTTCTTTTTTCTGTTGCTGGTTTTCAACTTTAGAACTGCACACCACATTATAAGCATGGGTATTCTAACTAAAAACATATGGTTACATCTTTGAACACAGGCACTATCCTTATCTTGTCTTGTAACTTACCTCAGGGGTATGTTTGGCAATCTCTCGTATTAAAGTTGCAACATTTTTCTTGACATAATCATCTGGGTCCTTTAGACTTGGGAGAACAGCTGGAAAGATTTCTGCTTCAACCACCATTTCTGCCAAATCTACAGAATGCTTTGCAATCTGACTGAGAGCTGAAAAGACTTGACGCTAATAATAAACCAAAAGTGAAAAAAAACAGTTGCTGACAAAAGCACAAAAAGTGGATCTTCTGTAGGACTTGATTCATTCAATATTTCTGTTAATATGGTTATGAGCACTAATATACAAGGACTTTTATGTCACGCTAGAGAGATCATTAAACAGACATTTGCAACACATCATTTTTTGTTAAATATACTTATAAATCTGCATAATAATGTATGTATTTCTATACGTTAAGGTACAGTAAACTGTGTTGCTTAATACACTAATATCTAATACAGTACAGTACTGCAGTATTCTTTATTCTCTAAAGTCTCTGTATGAGTTTGAATTGTTAGGCATAGAGGAACTGGATACTGTACAAATAAAGTGAAACATCCTAATATCAGAATAAACAGTCTAAAGAATGAAGGTCAACCTACCTACATGCAACAGAAAAAAATGAACACAGATAAGCGGAGGTACTAGTCAAATAAAAGCAATAATCATAAAAGATCTGAAAGAAACTGACAAGACCAGTCGTAGTTCTGTAAATCTCAGATAGTGATTCCTGCACAACATAATTGTTAAGCAATAATCAATGTCTGTGTGTGGGTATATCAGGATTTACCCACAGTTCGTACGATTCGATCATGAGAGTGAAGCCAGCTGTGAGTAAATCCTTAAACACCCATGCACACTCATGGATTATTGCTTTTATACAATGACATTATTTAAGAAAGAAATAGTTTAATTAGTTTTGCAGAACATGTTTGATTTTCTTGTATTTTGCTGCCCCCGGCATATGCCAATATAAAATCTAGATGCTCAATGATTCTTCAGGAGGTGAATTTTTTTCTGTTGGTATATGCTCAATTTAAAGCAGGCATGCTGGTTGGGCTGTCCAATCTGCATGCTTGTTTTTAAATAGTAATGAACAATCAAAGTATCATGAGAAATAATGCTGTTCCTCTTCATAAGGAAAAAAAGTTAAACATGGGTGCCAGAACCATAGGGTGGGGGCTAGAGCCCCCTCACTTTCAACAGCTGCCCAAAGTGCCATGAAACTGCTGCCAGAGTAGCGCTTACACAGAAACATTCATACTGTAATTTCTGAGCTAATCTCAATCTCAGGCAACCAGAAAAAGACAATTTGAGTAATAACTCATCTTTTTCTGGCTGCCCAAGCTCATGGTTAGCATGGAAACACCTATGAGAGTGTTTCTAAGGCATACCAAACATCTTCGTTTGTCAAGAAATTTGGGCAAAGCCAAAAATAACAGGGAAATGAAGGTTCAAAACATTACTCATTCATTTAAAATTTTAATTGAACAGGTTTTACATAGATTTGCATTTTCTGAACAACAGAAGTATAAAACTTTAATGTCTGGCATTAGTGACTTACTGTAATCCTCTGCATACTCTTCAACTTTTGCTTAAGAATTCTGGATAAAGCCAGAATAATACAGGTGGGTTAAATGGCCAAAATAAAAGACTTATTTTAATTAAATATTGCTCTTATAAACTTATACAGCTGCAAGAACAACAGATTTTGCATTAGCATGCATTTTTTCGAAGGATATGAAGTCTCAAGTTCAAGTATCTCATTATTTAGTGAATACAATCCTTAACGGTTTGCCAGAAAACTACAATTTCTTTTAAGAAGAGACCAAAAACAAGAGGTAATAATCTGGGCATTCCTTGAAAAACTGGACAGTTGAGAGTTATGATCCTGAGTGACTTGCCAGAAAATCATACATTTTACAAGGGATGAGGCAAAATATGAGGGAAAACCGGGGATGCTCTGTAAAATTCTGGACAGTGTATTTATTTATTTAATGATTGATATTTGTTTACCAGGTAAGTGAGCTGGTCTGTTGACCCTTTTCAGCCATGACCCTGGATCAACAGCAGTAAAGACAACAATTTGGCCAAATGCAGAAAGACATCACATTCATTCATGTACATACTTCGTACGGTTGAGAGGATGTTCTACAAGTAAAGCTTAATTTCTGTAAGTTGGAGAAGACCTGCATGCTTATTGTCTTTCACCAACTAAGTATCAGGATAGGCTTTGGTTCTTCTTTCTAAGAGGCTGTTTTAGGCAGAATTTTCCACAGAGGTATATTTCACTGGAGCTACACTGACTTCCAGTATAGTAATCATTATGCTGTATATAATTATTCATTCATTCTCTTATACCCACGTTATGCTTTTCAGGATCATCATGGAAGTAGGCAGAGATATCCTGACAATCTATGGGAATAAGCCATAAAAACTGTTTAGATTCATAGATACTCCATGACCAACAAATCTTATGACCATTCACACCTTGCCAGTGCCCTCCCTTGAACACTACCTCCTTTCCCTAGTAGGGCCATACAGTAAAACCCAGAATAAATTTGTTGATATCCATTGAGCCACTAGTTTATGTTTTAAGGAAGATAGTGAACTGCACTGCTTAATATGTAGGGGAAGCTTATACCAAAGATTTGGGAGGTACTGGCTTATATGCATTCTTCTCCACTGTGCTGTATTTATTCATTTGTGAAGATTTAGGACCCTGAGTCTAGTATGGGTGGAGATATTCAACTTGCAGAGAAACATGAGGTCCACGACATCTGGGTATCCAATGATGCAGCAAGCAAGACATATCTCCCCTTAAAAATCAGTAAGATATTGAATGGAGGGATAGAGCTTTCAGCATAGCTTGGCAGCTCAGGGACTTTAGACCTCTGATCTTTTTAGTTATAAACCTTTGGGTCTTGCTAATTGTTTGATATGATTAATGAGATACACCCAAAGGGGCACTATACTCAAAAATTGTCCTGATCAATCCTAAACAGAAGGAATTATTTACTTCTTAAGACTGTTAGGATATTCCTTTGGCAATTAGGTGGGCTAAATGGATTTCCTGGCAACCACTGTCACATGATGGCCATATTTTCATTTTCTAGTAGTGTGTTGACTTGACGGTATGATAAGGGGTTGTCTAACAAAAAGTGACACGGTACTTTTTAGGATTTAGTTTGAGCTCATTATTAGTACTTCAAGGATTTATAGGGAGAGTTCATTCAGGAGAGTTTGATTATCACAGGGTGACTTAACAACAACCTTCAGTTTGCAGTCATCTGCAAATTTTGTTAGCCAGAGGTCGTGGCTGTCCACTTGGAGATCTGAGAAGTAAATAGAAAAATGAAATGTCCCAATACTGAGCCCTGAAGGCCACCACTTAGCACTTTAATATTTACTGACGAGACATCTGCAATTCCCATTGTATGGGCTCTGTCTTTCAACTAGTTTGCTATCCATTTTACCACAAACAGGGTCAATTTTTAAAGCAATTAGTTTTTTGTACGATGCTAGTACGGAAAATGGTGTTGAAGGACTTCACTAGGTCAAGATATAATGTGTGCACTGCACAGCCACTATGTACAGCCTCTGTAACCCTTTTAAAGCAGTTTACCAGGTTAAATAGACAGGATGTACCCTTCACAAAGCCAAAGTATTGGGGGTCAAGTCTAACAAGAATCTTGATATCACAGTTTATGTTGATAAATACAAAACACCCCATGATTTGCAGACAAAGCTTTTGTGGCTGATAGAACTTGAACTACCCAGGTCAGTTGTAAGGCCACCTTTATGGAAGGGCATCACCAGTGTCACCACTGCAGCACACTTCTCATCTGGGACAAATCCAGTAGCTATATTTAAGTTAAACAGCTACAGGAGTTTGTCTGCAAGGGCATGCTTAACACTATTATTCAACCAGGTATATGATATAGTAGTAAATAAACATACAATCAAAAGGATTTTCGTATACGAGGAATCTAACAAAACCAAGCATCTTGCATGTTTTTTTTTCTCTTATCCAGATGTTACAATGTTATAAAATGTTTTATGGAAAGTAAACTTTGTTGCTAAGCTGTGTAATGTGCTTAAAATGGGCAGTGCCTGGCAATACTGAATATTTTGATACTGGCCTTTGGTGAAATGAAACCCTAAAAAATGACTCCATGGGTCCACCACTGACCACTGCCCCCCCCCCCCCCCATCTTGGCATCACCACACCATTCAGATTAGTTTTCTTTTGTTTTCTCATACCTTCTTGTACTCTTGAGATGTATATTCACAATATGCCTCCTTACCCCTACAGTACATCTAAAAATAATAAGCCAACTGTATACACTTCTGATAACTGATTGTCAGAAAAGAGAAAAAAATAATCACAACCATGTTTTTCACCCTGTTTCTCCTAGACAGTACACTGACTCCACACAAGCTATAGTAATGCTGTGTGTATAACTTTGAAGTATGATTGTTTAAGAAGTTAAAGAATCACTGATCATACTGTCACAACCCCACAAAAACCACAGTCACCTTCTGTGTACACCTCTGAGGTTTAAATGTGAGGAAAAGCAGAGAAATAATGACCACACTTTCCTCAGTCTAAAAAAGTTATATTGATCTTCTGTGTTCACCTCTGAGTTTTGATGGCGAATTTAAGAAAAAATAATCTCACTGTTCCCAGCCCCCACTCCAGCCACATGCAAATTATTGCAACCCTTGGGCACACCTCTGAGCATGGCTAGTTGTAGAACAGGTGAGATCAGGATCCAGGACAGAAGTCCTCAATAAACCTGTATCAAACTCCATTTCTACATCCAGAGTTGTTGAAGCTGCCAGGATCTAGACATTTTATGATGCAGTTTATGTCTTGTTTTTGGTAGATAATGACTTGTAGTGTATGGATCACTATAATTATGCTTAGAATTTGTGGAAAAGGCATGCTTGTTAATTACCATTCTGACACTGGAGAGGTTATTAAAAAGCTTTCATTGAGTACCTCTTCCTACTGTTAAGCTCTAATAACACACTAGAGCATTAACAGCAACCAGCAGTCCCCACAAAACAGGAGTGAGAAGCTGTTAAACACTTCAGTTGGACTACGTCCAACTGAGTATTTAACAAACTGAAGTGTTTAACAGCTTCCCACCACTCTTCTGTAGTTGCTGCTCTTTGTGTGGCAACAACACTACTGTACTTTTTTCTTTAACTTTTAAATAAATTGCTATTAGATCACAGCATGTAGGTGCAATATTAGCTTCATGTGTACATTTCTATAAAATTTCTGTGTAGTCATTCCAAACACTAGACACATCTTGTGTCACTGATATGCTTTTGTTAAGGCAATTTATTAGCTAAGACAACTGCCCTTTTAGATCACTAAGTGCATCTTTTACCTTCTGCCCCAGGAGCCTTTAACAGCTTCCGGCAACCTACACTTAAGGAAGCCAGTGACTACAGACCACTCAGCTTAATTTAACTGTAGGAAAACTGCTGGATGCAAATTATGTCATAATACTAATTTTATTTATTTATTTATTTATTCATTCATTCACAGGTAGGATGATTTGGCCTAAAATAACCAGTTAACCACAACTTGAGTCAAGTGCAAAACAACATCTATATCTAGGTGAATAGTAACAAAAAGAAAAATGAAATGCAGTGTATAGCAAAACTAATACGACACAGACTGTAAAGCATACATAACTAAACAAAGCATAACTTTTAGCAGGGTACACAGAAACAATGCCCTTCTTTTCCTGTAAGATTACTCAAAAATGTACACAGCTTCATTATGTAAGTACATTGTTAATGCAGGCACTTATGTTTAAAATGAAGGATGAAACATGAATGGAAATGGAATCACACTCTGTGCAATGATCACAAATGATTTGCTCCACCAATAGGTTTAAAAAGGAAATATATACAAAGACTGAAGAAAAAACAAGAGAGAGAGAGAAGTGAGTAAAATAAAGAGTAAAGGCATTTTGTGGGCTTTCACAAATGAGAAGCTGCAAGTAATCAAAAAGCAGGGGTATAATAGAGTTTATATAGCAGACTGTAAATGAGGGAGACTTCAGAGGGCAAGCATGTTCTGAGATGGAGAACCTGTTCCTATTGTTTTCTGGATGTAAAAGTGCAGCAGTGCTTACAGACAGAAGACCATACTCTTGATCAAGATGCGTTTCCAAAACACAGCTGACATTTTTTTTTAATGACTAGTAAAGGAGTTAACTCAAAAACACAATAGATATAGCATATATGACTGTAGCAAAACATTAATAAAAATAAAACGGTGCTGTTCAAATTACAAGATGCAGAGTGTAGCACTAAATCAAATTATTTTTGTAAAAAAGAGGTAACAAAATATGGTGCTTCAGAGATATGAGTTAGACACCATCACCATTAGGCTCTTTGTGACAGACACAGTAGACAAGAGAGGAAGATGTGATTCTCTCTGTAATAGACATGATAACATGCAAAAGGAAGGAAGAGATCAAAAACTAAAGAAGTTGTGAAAGTATGATAAGAATTAATGCAAGGAAGTGCAAAACCGCACATACTGAGCAATCAAAAAGACATATTCAGTATGTGGATAGGTTCATAGGAGGTTCATAGGAGGTTACTAGGCTAATGGCCCAAGGGCTTTTACAAACCTAGCCATGTAAAAAAATGGTCATTGGAGAGTGCTTGTATGACTTGTTCTTTGGAGATATTCGGTAGAGGACTGATGTCAGGAATGCTTTGGAGTATGTCTGGTGGGGACAGGGGGTGAAGTTATTGCCAAATCTGTTGGCTAGCAGGCTGGCAATTTCCTCAGGTTCAGTGTGAGTGGAACCATCCACTATAGGTTCGGCACACAGCTGGGCATTCCCTTTTAGGTTTTGGATGTAGATAAAGAATGCTTTATGATTGTCTTTAGCTAGGGATGCTACTTTAGTCTCATAACTAGCCTTAGAGGACTTTACAAGATATCTTATTTGCTTGTTCAAGCTGTGGAAGGTACTCTTCCTCTGTTGAGTAAGTTCCCTCCTGTTCTTAGATATCAGTTTCTTTCTTTTGTTGTATAACTTATTTATACTTACAATCCACCAAGGTGGTTTGTTTTTTCGGGAAAACCTAGTTTTGTTCCTGTTAGGTACAGCCGAGTCAATGCATTTGTTTAAGTGGCTATATAGGGTATTTTTGTACTCCTCTGCATAACAGTCATTGTTGGCTATGTTAGCAAGGGCTTTGAAACTTTTTATGCCATCACTTAGTAGGCAATAATTTGCTTTGGAGAAATGTTTCAGTTTTTTTACTTCTGTGGGGTGTCAGGTTTGATCTTTACTTCACATGAGATGTTTTTATGGTCAAACCTTACCAGGGATGGCAACAAACAGGGAGTAGTGCACTGATGCCCCCCCCCCCCCATGTTGGTGATCACTAGGTCCAGGACATTTGATCCCCTTGTGGGGGTGCAGACTAAGAAGTTATGTACCTACCATAACATTCCATGTTAGTCATCTTCTTCTCGCCTTCTTTCTTGCTGGTTGGGTTCGGAGCTGATCCTCGGCTCCGACTCGGCCATCTTCAAAAGCTGGAGAGCTGCTTACTGGCTCGAGGCCCCCTCCTATATCCCACGATGCCTGGCGCTAGATACCCAGATCTCATTTGGTAACCTAACTACAGACATAATAATGATCATGATAATACAGTAACTGTAGCAGGATACAGAAAACTACTGGAGAGACTGACAGTCAGAAGTAACAGCCAGAGAAGACTCAGCCAGTGATAAAGAAGCCTCATGAACTCTTCTTGGTCTACTAGGATAGGGGGATGGAGGGTGGGATGCAAGAAAGAAGGCGAGAAGAAGATAACTAACATGGAACGTTATGGTAGGTACATAACTTCTTAATGTTAAGTTGTCTATCTCGCCTTCATTCTTGCTGGTTGGGGCAGCATCCCTAGCACCTCAATCCTGGGTGGCTCATCGGAACAGACTCTTCAGAACAGTGGAACCAAAATCAGCTCTGCTTCTGGAAGCCACATCCAGCTTATAATGTGAAATGAAGGTATGTGGATTAGCCCAGGTAGCTGCCGCACAAATAGTTTCCATTGGCAATCTAGCCTGAAAAGCCACAGAAATAGCTAAAGCTCTGGTGGAGTGACCTTTGGGCTTAGCAGGAAGGTCTTTATTTCTCAACTGATATATAAAGGTAATAGTAGAAGACAACCACCTAGATAAGGTTATTTTTGACACCGGTATGCCTTGTTTTCCTTCAGTGTAAGACAGGAACAACTGGTCTGATTTTCTGAATTGCTTGGTTCTATGCAAGTAAAAGCGTAATTGTCTTTGGACGTCCAACTGATGTAATTTGTATTCTGTCTTGTTGGAATAATTCGGAAAGAACATGGGCAGTTCAATGGACTGATTCAAATTACAATCAGAAGTAACCTTTGGGAGAAAGGAAGGATTAGTCCGAAGAGAAACTATCATTGTGAAAAACTAGGTAAGGAGGACGAACACAAAGAGCCTGAAGTTCAGAAACTCTTCTGGCCGACGTAACTGCAACCAAAAGAAGGGTTTTCCAAGAAAGAAACTTCAAGGAACAAGAAGCTGCCGGTTCAAAGGGGGGGCAGTATCAGGGAAGCTAAAATCAAATTCAGATCCCACGGAGGCGGGGGATCTCTTACTGGGGGCCTGAGTAGAGTGGTCCCCTTCAGAAAGGCTTTACAAAGCTTATGGGACATGATGCTTGAATCAGATAGGCCCATATGAAAGTTTGAAATTGCAGCTAGCTGAACTCTAATCGTGGCAGAAGAGGATCCAGTTCGAAAAAGTTCTGCTAGAAAATCTAAAATATGGTGCACAAGGGCTGAAAAGGGATCTATATTCCTGTTCTCTGCCCATAAGGAAAAATGTTTCCACTTACTAGCATAAGTCTTTCTAGTGGTCGACTTATGCGAGGATAACATGATTTCACACACCGAATGGGAGATGTTGGGAAGCCTGGCTAAAGTCGGAAGTGGAGAAACCAAGCAGTGAGCTGGAGAGATTGAAAAGACTGGTGCAGTTTGCCTGATTGATGGATCAGGAGATCTGGAATTGGTCCAGGGTCCAGGGCTACTCCAGAAGGTAATGATGCAGGAAGGGGAACCAAATTTGTCGAGGCCAGTAAGGGGCAATGAGGATCATCTTGCATCCCAGTGTGGTAGCTTTCTGAATTAGTTTGGGAATCAGGGGGAATGGAGGGAATGCATAAAGAAGTCCTAGGGGCCAATCGTGAACTAGAGCGTCTCTGAGGAGGTGTCCAGGAAGAGGTAGGAGAGAGAAAAAATTGTCGCACTTGCTGTTGAAGGGAGTGGCAAAAAGGATGCAGCAAGGCTGACCCCATTTGTGGAAGATTCTGTCCGCCACAGTCTGATTGAGAGACCACTCATGAGGCATGAGAATTGCTCTGCTCAGCCTGTCTGCTATAACATTGGATTTCCCAGGGATGTGTGCTGCTATCAGAAACCGTTGGGAAGAGATCACCCACTGCCAAAGTCTGAGTGCTTCTTGACATAAGGGGTATGACTTGGTTCCGCCCTGCTTGTTGATGTACCATACCACTGACATATTGTCTGTTTGAATTGCAATAGTCTCAGTGGGAAGAGAGTTCTGAAGAGCTTGCAACGCTAAAAACACGGCTCTCATCTCCAAGACATTGATATGCAGATGGTACTTGTGAGGCTGCCAGGTGCCTTGGACTGTTCTGCCCTGATAATGCCCCCCCCCCAATCAGGGAGGCGTCCATGGTCACCGTAGATACTGGGGGAGGAAGAATGAATGGTCTGCCCTGGTGTAATGATGGGGAAACCATCCACCAAACAAGTTGGTTTTTGCATGACTGTGTAATCATTATCCTGTGAGACATCGGGAGTTGCTGGAAAGAATATTGTGTGAACAGCATCCACTGAAGAATCCTCATATGAAAGCGTGCAAGGGGGACTAGTATTATAGCCGCTGCCATGAGACACAATGTTTTTAGGACAAATCTGGCCTGAATCATTTTGCATCCTAATAAGACCTGCACATGTCATTGAATGGCCACATCGAAAACTCTGTCTACTGGTAGAGTCGCTGACATGTCCTTTGTGTTTAAGTTTGCGCCTATAAAGGTGATAGATTGACAAGGCGACAATGCAGACTTTTCGAAATTTATTGTGATGCCTAGAGTGGAGCACGTTTGGATGGTGTAGTCTCTGGCTAGCAGCAGGTGATGCCTGGTGGTTGCAGTAAGGAGCCAGTCATCTAAATATGGAAACACCTGGAATCCTTGCCGTCTCAAGTGAGCGGTGACTACTGCCAAACATTTGGTGAACACCCTGGGGGCTGTGGTGAGACCAAAGGGCAGCGCTCTGAACTGATAATGACTGGCTCCCAGCCAGAAGCGGAGGAATCTTCTGGAGCATCTGTGCATTTTGATATGGTAGTACGCATCCTGAAGATCTATAGAGCACATCCAATTGTCCTGACCCAGAAAGGGTAAAATGGACTGTAGTGTGACCATCCGGAACTTTGTTCTTTGAACAGACCTGTTTATTCTGCTGAGATCCAGAATGGGTCTCCAATCCCCTGTCTTTTTTGGTACCAAAAAGAACCTTGAGTAAATTCCGGATCCTTGCTGGTCTGCTGGGACTGACTGGATGGCTCTTTTTCTTAGCAGTTTTGAAATTTCTTGAATTACTTGATCCCTTAGATTGGGTGGAACATCTGGAAGGGATTTGTTGGGAATGTAGGGAGTGCAAAAGAAGGGGATTTTGTAGCCTTCGGATATGATAGAAAGTACCCATTTGTCTTTTGTTATACTTTGCCAGGCTTCTGGGTACAGCGATAATCTTCCCCCGACTGCCTCTGGAGGTGGACAGTCGGGCAGCACTTCAGGGATGCTGGAAGGGCTTGTCAAAGAAGGATTCTCTTTGGCCCTGATTTTGCGGACCCCCCCTGCCCCTAGGGCGGCATCTATTGTTGTTCCCTCCTCTGCCCCTGGAGGGGAACTCTCCATGTGTGTCAGGCACGGCTCCCTGGGATTTCCGGAACCACATCTTCCTACTCTTCTGACCCTTGGAATACAGTCTTGAAGGAGTGGAAAAACAGACTCCAATGGCAGACAGAGTCTTGCCTTCCTGCTCACACCTGGTAAGGGTATCCTTCACTTGTGGTCCAAACAGAGCAGAACCATCAAAGGGGTGTTGGTGAAAGATGCCTTAAAGGGTTCCGCAAAGTTGCATAACTGCATCCAAGCATGTCTCCTCAAAGCCACACCTGTGCCTGCAGCCCTACTCGCTCCATCGGCTGCATAAGAGATGAGCCGCATGGAGGAGTTTACTACAGAATTTAGAGTCGCCAGCTGGGAGGCAATCTTAGCCTGAGCCCCCGTCGCTGATGTATCTTGAAGGGTATCTCCTAACTCTTTAAGGAGATCCCTTTGAAGGAGGGTAAAATGGCACAAATAGTTCAGAGACCTCATGGAAAAGGTCGCTGAGGAAAACATCCACTTCCCATATCTGTCCATCATCCTAGATTCCTTATTAGGGGGATGGACAGACGAAGAAGTTTCAGCCAACTCCTTTTTAGTGGCTGCTGCTACCACCATGGCATCAACGGGAACACCCTTGGTCAGAAATTGCTTGTCCTGAGGGGTGGTGATGAATTTTATGGGCCTACGGGGATCTGGTTCCATTGTGTCTGGAACTGACCATGCCTTTCGAGCCACCACCGACATCAGTGGATCGAAAGGCGGAGACACCCAGGAGGTGGAGCGTCGGGAACCAAACGCGTCCAGGAACACCAACTCATCCTCGGAAAGGTTAAGGGTAGTCCAGTTCCCCCTCTGCCTAAGGATTTCAAGGATGTCTGAGAAGGAGACGTCCTCAGAGGGGGATCTCGGGGACCCTTCTGACTCCTCCAAATTGGTATCTGAAGTGACAGACTCAGGGGAGTCAACATGCTTCCTCTTGCATTTTCTCTTTCGAGGGGGCTCCTCTGAATGAACAGGGGAGGCCTCGGAAGAGGAAGATACACCCAATGGGGTGCCCTGGAGCGATTGTTCCCCACGCTTGGGGTCTGGAGGAGGGGCAGAGGCAGGAGCAGGCACCATGGGGGTAGGAGCCGATGAGGCCGACCATGAGGCTGACTCAGATGCCAGCACACTCCTCATGACCTCGAAGGTGCCCCTCCCGATGCCATAGAAGGCTCCAGCTCCGAAGAGACCAGAATCCTTCCCGGCACCGAGAGGGATGGCTCCGAAGCCGATGTAGGTGCCAAACTCACCTGCACCGAAGCTCCGAGAGGGAGAACGGGGTTGGACAAGGGTCCGATACCACTCACCCCCTCGGAGCTGACAAGGAAGTCCCGGCACACAGATCCCTCCAAGGACGGCACCATGGAAGAGATCGGAGCCGACGACGGCACCGAAAGGGAAGGTATCGGTGCCGACAGACCCACAGTTTCAGCCACAGCATGCTCTGGCTCCGAACTCAAAGGATGAGTCGAAGGAGGAACTATTGGAGAAACAGGTAGAGCCGAACCCTGGTGAGGAGGGGGGGGCTGAATAGCATTTTTGCCAGGGCCTGCGACTTTAAAAGCCTGCTCACCACTCTCTCCAAATCATGGTCAGATAGCCTAGATGACCGAGAAGAGTGAGATCGATGACTCCGCTCAGATTGCAATAAGGGTGACCCTGGAGCCGAGTGTATCGACTCCAATGATAGTGACCTGGAGCGTTTCCAACTCCCTGATGGTTCCGACGGAAGAGTCGGAGCCGACTGAGAGATAGGTACTTTGGCTCCAGTCGGAGACGAAGTTGACATAGAGATAGGTACTTCGGTTCCAGCCAGAACCGAAGTTGAAGCAGAAGCCATACCCAATGACGGCTCCGAGCTGGGAACTGACGGCTTCGATGGTCTAGAAGGTTTCACTGACTGAGTCTTGGCCGGTGATCCTTCAGGTTTAAGCAAACCCCTCAGGATAAGTTTATTCCTACACTTCTGCAGGACTCTTGGACTAAAGGCGTGACACACTGAGCAAGAGTCCTGCAGGTGTAGGGAGCCCAAGCAGTAGACACAAGAAGTGTGACCATCTGTCAGAGACATTTTCTGACAGCATGAGTCACACTTCTTGAATCCCGACACTTTTGTGTCTTTAGACATTCCTGTAAAGGAAAATCAAATACAAATAACAAGTAAAGTGGAGAGTAGGTAACTGAAAAAAAATACACACAATTCACACAAGTTACCACACCCTAACAGCACACACACACACACACACACACACACACACACACACACACACACACACACACACACACACACACACACTATAATAATATAAGACCTACAAGCTACCACAATTTACTAAAAAGAAAACTTTTGTCTACCTTAAAAATAAAACAATGATAAGCCTCTAACTAAAACGGCTTACTTTGAAAGGTAAACGGGTGTGGGGGAGGGGAAGGAAAAACTCTCTAAGGAGAAAACAAGTTTTGAAGGGGGGATAAACACTAACAAACTGCTATAGAATCTACTCTGAGCTATAACAATAAAAGTATACCTAACAAAGTACAAAAAAGTCCTAAATATAAGAACAAAGTGAAAATTATGACCTGAGCCAGTAAATGCAACCTCGTAGCAGAAGCGGCAAACGAGATCTGGGTATCTAGCGCCAGGCATCATGGGATATAGGAGGGGGCCTCAAGCCAGTAAGCAGCTCTCGAGCTTTTGAAGATGGCCGAGTCGGAGCCAAGGATCGGCTCTGAACCCAACCAGCAAGAATGAAGGCGAGATAGGCAACTTAACATCAACTGTTCCAGGGCATTTGAATTAAAGTCCAAGAACCCTGTAGCAATTACGTTTGTGCTCATGTAAGTTGCCCAATCGAAGGAAAAATAGTTGAAATCTCCCATGACCAAGGTGTCTGGCTGCATATTGAGTGACTCTAGAAAGTCCAGGTACTCAGTGTATCTCCTTGTTCATGGTGGGGACCTGTAGCAAGAGATAACGTGGAAGGTTATTTTGACTATAATTATTTGGACCTGGAATAGGTCAAGAGAGTCATATTGTTTCACCAGTCTCGAGGTGTATTTGGATTTAATGACAATGGATACACCTCCCCCTTTGTTTCTTTCATGCTCATTTTGGGGTCTGAATGTGTGAAAGGCATTGTAGCCTTGTACAGCTGGGTTGCTGTTTCTGGTTTTGAACTAAGTCTCAGTGACTGCACATATGTCAGCATCTTCCAAAGTGAGGAGTGCTTCTAGGGAGTGCAGTTTACTGTTTAAACTTCTAGCATTAAGCAGCATGATCTTGAGTTTCTTTTAGTGGATATCTTTATGTATGAAGTTTTATTGTTTGGGCATTTCCTAAAAAAGGCACTTTGGGGAGGCAAATGTCTTTGCCAGTATGCAAAAGCATTGAGGAGACAGATGAAGGCCATCTCTGGCAAAGAAGAGTGGACTGTCGACCATGTCTTCTCAGGCTGGCAGATACTGGATCCCCCAGGAGTGACATCAGAAGCTAAGGCAATTATTGAACTCAATCATTTTTTGTCTGTATTATGGCATCATCAAAGGTGAAGGTAGAATGCTGCTTGGGGCTAGGGACATACCTGCCTGGGACACATAATCGAGAGTTCATTTATGTCTCTCTTCATATTGTCCAGAGAGGTACATCTCAAGTCATTCACTCTAACAAGTATTATGACAGAGTCATAGCTGTAATTTATGCTGAGTGACTTAAGTGCATGTGTGATTTGGTGGATCCTGGCACCTGAAAGGCAGTTGACCGTGGCCTTCTCCTTGTTCATCTGTGTGTCTCCCTACTGAGTCACCAATGACCAGAACATTAGGTTTTGAGGTGTTTTGCCTTAGGGGTTTAATTGCTGAGACACTGATATGTGTGTTGTTATGTGTGGTGGTAGATTTTATTCATGTACTAGTATGTGTATGTTGTTTGTGCTTGGGAGGTCTCTGGTCTTTAGTTAGGCAAGTTAACTACAAAACAGCCTCATAATGAGTAACAAAGAAAGGCATGTGGACTTTTGACTTTAAGAGAGTTAACTACAAAACTAAACTGAGGCACTTGAAAAAGTAAATCTGATTAACTAAAGACATCTAGAGGAAGAAAGAGATAACACAGGAAGAAAGGGAGAAACAGAGAGTGAAAAGGCCAGCAGGATACAGGAGAATGCAGTAAAGCTATAAAAAATTAATGATATCCAGTATGGCATAGAGCTAGCTGGCTGGATCTGGGTCCTCTGTCTCACACGAGGCAAAAAATATTGTTAAAAAGTTGTTTCTTTATGATATTTCTAACCGATATAAAAACAATGAGTGCTATACAACATGAATGATAAAAAATAAAAGAAAAGCTGGAAGCAAAACATGGAAACAAAGACTACAGGTAAGGGAAGAAGGAGAAGGAGACCTCCAAGACCAGAGATCAAGTCAAAGAGAAGGTTGAAAAAACTTCAGAAACACAGGAGAACATAAATAAGATATATGAAGAAATACTGAAAATAAGTGACTTGAGAAGGCGTATAAAAAAATTATAATAGACTGTAAGAAATAAAAGCAGCCTTTTGGGGGCTTTCAAATGATATAATAGCAGTGAAGAATAAGGAAAGTGGATATGCAGAGTGACTGGTAGAAACAGAAGCTGACAAGAGGGGATAAAAGAAAAATTGATGGAAATGGAACATTGGGAAAGAAGAGAAAACCTGTGAATCAATGATGTACCAGAAGCAAAGAAGGGGAAAAACTGCAGGACTTTTGTGATTGAACAACTGAGTAAATGGACAGGATTACCTCAAGAAGTAATTTTAATTGAGCATATCGAGTATAAACCTCTGTAACAGGAGCGACCCATTTCACAATACCAATAGTGCTGAAAGTACAAACATATTGTATAAAACATAAACTATTCATTTCTCTGTGGCAGAAGGAGAAAATTACATAGTTGGCTGGGAAAAATGTGTTCATAGACAGCAATTGCTCTCTAGGAACTTAACTAAAAATAAATAAGTTTACTCCATACTTCAAAATTTGTAAAATTGTCAACTTGAGATTTAAACTAACATCATATGATATTTAAAATGTTCTTTCCTTCAGGGACTAAAACATTCCTACAAGCACAGGCAATTGTGACAGAACTCAAGAAGTATAAGCAAGCTATCCAGCAAGGAAAGCAGTGAAAAATGACCAAATGATACTTAAGGGGATAATACTATAATAAGAGATCAAAAATGACAGAGATGGCCAGAAAAACCTTTTCCTCTATTCAGACAGAAAATACAAGAAAAGCAAAAGGAGGTCAACAGATATATGGTGACAGTAAGAGAGAGCCTGGAAAATGAGCAACTGATATGAGAAGAGGAGTAACTGCAAGAAGAAGAACTGTGATAAACGGACTTATTAAACCTGTCTTTAAGGGAAAGGGGAGTAGGACAAACCCAGATTCATATATACCCTTAAGTCTACTTTCATGTTTTGTAAAAATAATGGAGAAGGTATTATTGGATAAGTTACTGTCAGAACTGGATAGATTGGGACTTGAAACCATATATCAGCATGCATATGTTGAAAACAGATCTATTACTACATGTAACATGATGTTCTATAACAATATAATAACATCTATGAATGGAAATTTGTGCTGTGATGTAATTTATATAGCTTTAACTTCAGCATTTGACAGAATCATGCACAAAACACTGATCAATAAATTAGTACAAGTAGGTAATGATGTACTCTTGATACAACAACTGGACAGGTGAAATCCTTGGTTACAGTCAGGGTATCCCACAAGGATTTGTCTTAGGCCCTTACTTGTTTAGATTGCATCTTTCAGACTTAACTTTTTCATCTTTTCTACAGTCTATATGCAGATGACCGGAAATTGGGTAAACTGATTACATGTGTTACAGATGAGGCATGTCTGGAAAATAACTTGTCTAATATAATATAATATAATATAATATAATATAATATAATATAATATAACATGACCTTTTGGGCACAGGAGAATAATATGCTGATAAATACATCAAAAACTAAGCATATGAGATTTGGGTGACATAAATTGAAAGGTGAATATTTAATACAGTACACAGTGATTGAAACTGTAGACTCATTTAAGGACCTGGGTATATGGATATATTCAGCTATGACTTTTTCTAATCATATCAACCAATTGGTTAATGATAGTAATAGAAAATACAGCTGTGTACACTTACCATAAATGTAGATGTTTGAGTGCATTCACTGTTGCAGTCATCACCTGTGAGTTATCCCTGCTGTGGTACCCTTTGGCCGGCCTGAATACCAGAGTCAATTTTTTACGTCGGCTGCCATCACCTGTAGTCTGACGTCAGGTCATCAGTGCTATAAAGCAAGGCAGCTGATGTCATTACATCTGCTTTTCTTGCCCTAACCCATCAGAAGCACAAGGAAATAAGGAAAAGTGATCCTGGTGGCTAAAAGCCACTGTGGGAAACTTATGTCTCCCTTGAGGGAGATGCTATATGGGGGATGGAGGGAGGGAAACCAGGACTGTAACAGTGAATACACTTGAACATCTAGATTTACGGTACATGTACACAACTGTACTATGTTCTTCATGTTTCACTGTTGCAGTAATCACCTGTGGGAGGATTCCCAAAGCTGAGGAGAGGGGTGGAAGGATAGGTTAGAGTCCTAGGCATGGGTCAACAGGTCCTGCAGAACTGCAGAGGCAAACCCTGCCCTAGATTTAGAAAAAAGAGGTAGATGGTAATGCTTTATAAAGGTATGGACAGAGGCCCAGGTGGCAGCTTCCAAGATGTCCCTGGTGGGGATTCCTCTGAGAAAGGCTCTGGAAGTGGAGGCTGCCCTAGTGGAATGGGTACGGATAGACTTGGGGCGGGGGGGTTCCCATGTAGCCTGTAGCAGAAATGGATACAGTGTGATATTCATTTGGAAATAGTTTGTTTGAAAATGGGCTTCCCCTCTGTCCCAGGGGCAAAGCTGATAAGTAGTTGGTCTGTTTTTCTGAATGGTTTAGTATGGCTCAGATAGTATCTGAGTTGTCTGTGCATGTCTAGTGAGTGTAGAATTATTTCCCCCTTGTTTTGAGGGCTGGGAAAGAAGGTGGGTAGGTGTATGGCCTGGTTGAGGATCACATCAGATACCATCTTGGGCATAAAGGAGGGGTTAGTCCTCAGGGAGACCCTATCTGCATGGAAAATGATGAAGGGCTCAACAGCCATAAAAGCCTGAAGTTCTGATACCCTTCTGGCTGAGGTGATAGCTAGCAGAAAGGCAGTCTTCCAGTAGAGGTATTTCAATTCTGTAGAAGCAGCAGGTTCGAAAGGAGGTAAGGTTAGTTTTTCTAGAATATAATTCAGGTCCCAGGGTGGAGTGGGAGGCCTTCTGGGAGGTCTGATATTAGAAGCCCCTCTGAGGAATTGCTTAATCAAAGGATGAGGGAAGAGGGGTGGGTCTGAATCGTAATGGGTAGAAATGGCTGAGGCATGGGTTTAATAGAGGAGAAAGAGAGGACACTATTGAGCAACTCAGCTAGGTAATCCAAGATAAGAGGGATGGAAGGATGGGAGGTACTGGCCCTTTTGGACTGGTTCCAGGAGCAGAATCTTTTCCATTTCCCTGCATATGATTTTCTGGTGCTGGGCCTTCTGGCCTCTGTGATGATGTCTAGGACCTATTTGCTTAACAGGAACTCCTTGTTAGCTTTTAAGGTATAAGCCATGCTGAAAGACTGAGACTCTGTAAGTCTGGGTGCAGTATCTTCCCCCTCACCTGTGTTAAGAGGTCTGAGATCAGGGGAAGCTGCTTGGGGGGCTGTAAGGTCAGGCTGCACAGTAAGGGGTACCAATGCTGTCTGTGACAATCTGGAGCAATGAGGATGGCCTTTGGTCTCTCCTCCCTTATTTTTATCAGTATCCTGGGAATAAAGGGCAGAGGATGGAACGCGTACACAAAGAGGGAGTTCCAGGGGAAGGCCAAGGCATCCACTTTCCACGCTAGGTGATGATACTCCCTAGTACAAAACTTTTGCAGCTGGTGGTTGAGGTGTGAAGCAACAAGATCCACTTTTGGAGTCCCCCACTCCTGGGTGATTTGCAGAAAGATTTCCCTGTGGAGCTGCCATTCATGAGGGTTCACTAAGTTTCTGCTTAGGTGGTCTGCAAGGGTGTTGTTGACCCCTGGTAGGTATTGGGAAACTAGGTGTAGACTCATGGAGGTGGCTGTAAGCCAGAGGCTCATGGCTAACCTGCACAGGGGGTAAGATTGGGACCCCCCCCTGTTTGCTGATATACCACATTACTGTGGTGTTGCCTGTTTTTATAAGGAGAACCCCTGGCCTGAGATGGGGTTTGAAAGATGTCACAGCCTTTTGTACTGCCATCACTTCTTTCTGATTGATGTGCAAGTGAAGTTGTTGGGCATCCCAAAGACCTTAGGTGCACCTGCCTGCTAAGTGAGCACACCAAGCATTGTCTGAGGCATCGGTGGTGATGGTCTGGCTGGAAGGGAGGAGGATGAAGGGAAGACCCTTGTTCCTGGCATAGGCCTCTGCCCACCAGAGAATCTTGGCCCTTATATATGGGATCAGAGGGAGGGAGGTCTCTAGGGACTGAGAGTGCAGGCACCAAAGGTTCTTTAAATACCACTGAAGTTTTCTCATGTGAAGCCTGGCCAGAGGAATGAGAAGGATGCAAGATGCCATGTATCCCAGGGCTTGCAGGTAATTCCTCGCAGTGAGGTGACTTCTGGAAGCCAGCTGGGTAAAGTAGAGAGGCAGGAAGCTCTGCTTTTCTGGGGATAGGAAGGCCATATGGGATGCTGCGTCTAGCACAGCTCCCAAGAAAATGATCTTCCTAGTGGAGTTTTGCTTTGATTTCTTCTCGTTGATGGTGAACCCTAGGGAAGTTAGGAGTGATTTGACAAAGAGAAGGTCCTGGAGCAGCTTTTCTTTGCACTCTGCCTGAATGAGGCAGTTGTCCAGGTAAGGGTAAATCTGTATACCTCTCTGTCTACAGAATACTATGGCCAGGGCCAAGCATTTGGTGAATACTCTGGGAGCAGTAGATAAGCCAAAGGGCAGTGCAGAGAACTGAAAGTGTTGTGAGCCTGCTCTGAAGTGCAGGAATTTCCTGCACGATTCCCTGATGAAGATGTGGAGATAGGTGTCTTTTAGGTCTAGGGTCACTAGCCAGGGATTTTTTGTTAGCAAAGGCAGCAGCTGCTGCAAAGTTAGCATTTTGAATCTGGGGACACCAGGGAGGTGTTCAGAATGGATAGATCCAGGATGGGTTGCCAAGTGCCCTCTTTTCTGGAAACAAGGAATAGTCTGGAATAAAAGCCTTTGCCTGTTTGATCTGAGGGGACAGGTTCTACTGCCCCCTGGGATATGAGAGTTTGGACCTGTTTCAATGCCTCTGCCCACTGATTTAGGTGTGGCTCTGGACTCAACTGAGGCAGAGACAGCCAAAGGCTTGGAAGACGAAGAAGATTTCTGCGGCATACCGGACTCTGAAAGGGTCTTGGTAGAGGCCTGCGTAGATATCGAATTTGGCATCAGGGGCTGCAAAAGCCCCTCACTGAATTCCAGAGAACTGACGACCTGCTTAGTGGTAGCATCATTGGAAGGCTTAGCCTTGTGTGGTCTGTCTCTATCGTTATCTCTACGTTTTTTCAGAATGTCCATAGATTGCTGGCTGACGGATGCCATATCAGAATGCAAAGACGGAATATGAAAATAACTGTCTACAAAAAGAGCTCTACGGTGAATGGTTCTCGCATTAAAGAGGGCACAGAACTGGCAATGGGGGATGTCATGGTCTGGGCCTAAACAAGTGACACAGTAAGAATGGAAGTCTCAGTGCGGGATCTGCTTTGCAGAGGCTAGACAATTGTTAACTTTTTCAGACATCGGTTAGCGCAAGAAAAAAGGAATCTCAATGGGGTACTTAGCTTTAGACATTTTCAGTTGAAATTCAACTTCTGGTAGCGACCGCCTGGCACTCGTATGAACCGCTTCTGCTACGGACTCCATGGCAAGAAAGACTGATGTAATGACATTGGCTGCCTTGCTTTATAGCACTGATGAGCTGACTACAGGTGATGGCGGCCAACACAAAAAAAAACATTGACTCTGGTATTCGGGCCGGCCAAGGGCTACCACAGCAGGGATAACCCACAGGTGATGACTGCAACAGTGAAACACGAAGAACATCTATAGGTTGTCTATGTGGCAAGACATTTACCTGCGGTACATTTGGTTGAGGACACATGGCTGAAGTGACATCCAACTGCAGAGACATATGGTTGTTGCAAATTTCTTGTGGGTAAAGAGAAATGTGCAGTACCATACTCACAGCTTCAGTAATGAAATGCACAGTGAGAAAATAATGTCCATGGCCTTCAAGGTACAAAGACGCAGCAGGGATTATAGTGGGCATCAGCAGCAGACTGCCAGTAGGCATGCCTGTGGCAGTAAAAATGCAGTGCACAATGGGCAGTGCCTTTATTAGTGATGTGTGTGTTGACCAGGACCCCTTCATAGTATGTAAGGAGCATTATCTAAAAAAAATATTGAATTGTAAGTGTGATTACAACAGTATGCAGGATTTTCTCCATGCTGTAGCATACCTCTATATGTTGTACGTATAAGGATATACTGTAGACCACACACAGCACCCATTTACTTTCCCTGCCCATATGTACTTGTTTATTGAAGATATGGGTATGGTGCTGCATGCTTCTCTTTGCCCACAGAAAATTTGCAACAGCCATATATTTCTGCAGTTGAATGTAACTTTAGCCATATATCTCCCACCAAATATCACAGGGAAATGTCTTGCCGCTTAGTAGCCTGAAGCCGCTCCAAAACAATAGCTACAATTCAAAATACAGAGCTATGACATGGGAAAAGGGAGTAAATCCAGAGAGAGCACAAGTTTCATGTTTATAAAGTTAGTGGATGAAAGAGTAAAAATGGTTATTACTAGACAGAATAAGAAATGGTGGAAGTTTGAACTATGGTCATTAGGGATGGGGAAGCCTAGATATAGTGTAGATACAATGCTAATGAAAACACGGTGGAAAGGGAAGAAAAAGTATATTATTGGAAACAAATAAGGGGATAAAATAAGAGCATGGAAGAAAGTGAGTTTTTAGAGTGTTATAAACCACATAATTGACAATGGATGCAATATAGGGGGTTACTCAGTGTACTACAGAGATATGATGAAAAACCTAAAAACGAAAAATGGAGATGTTGAGGGTGGTCTAAATCTTAACAGAGGAAAGAACAGAAGATGCAAAAAAATCGAATAATAACCAAACTATACAGAATGTTAAAAGAAAACAAAGAAATAAGAAGATAAAAGCAGGAATGGCAAATAAATAACTGAGGAGAAAGGGAGATAAATATGGATAACACAAATGAAAGCAACAAAAATCAATGAAATTTAGGATATTTGGGTGGAAATCTCAGGATAAATATTTTTATACATCAAAGAGAGAAACTTAGTAAAATATACCCAGCAGTAAGTTGGGGATGTTGAAGATGTAAATGAGCAAGATGGAGATCGGTAACATATTTTCTTGGGGTGCAATAAACTACAGAGCTTTCACAAGGAACTTCATGGATTAATTTATTATTATTTATTTATTTTACATTTGTTAAGCAGGATAGTCCACTGGACACAGGTCCATTTTCAGTGGGGGCCCAGGGAGAAAAGCTCCACACATATGAACAACATGTAACAAAAAAACATACAAAGTTTACAAAGTATATTTAGATACAAAATGCATTGAGTCTTAATTAATAGTAGTATATTCATACACAGCAGTCACAATTAGTGAAAACAGGGAAATCTTACAGTAATAGTTTCATTAGTCTAAAGAGATATATATAATGACCTCAATCATTGCTGGAAGGAGTCATGTGTAAACCAACAACTTCTTAAAGGTTATTGGGGTCTAAACCATAACAATCTATTTTATTATATTATATGTATTTCTACAGTAATAGAATATAGACCTATCTGTTCCTCTTGAGGTGTGAGATAGTTAAGGTCTAACATAATGGAGGGTCTAACCTGGTGAAGTGCAAGAGCATAGCCAGTTATTAGTGAGATGCAGTTTTAATGCTTTTTTGAACTGTATGAATGATGTCATAGTAGTTATGTTATAGGATAGAGCATTCTGTATTTTGGATACATAACTAAAAAAGAGGGCATCACCTGCTGTATTATTTGACTTAGTTACTGTGAGAATAAGTTTGTTACTGGAGCGAAGAGTTCTGTTGTTGGTGTGGAGGTGAAGTAGGCTTTGCAATGGAGGGGTTTTTCTGGTTGATATAAAATTTTATGGGCCAGAGAGAGTTGGTTGTAATGCAGGAGTTGAGGAAGTTCCAGGCAGTTGAGTAGCTTCAAGGATGAGCAGTGGTGAGATCTAAATGGGGTGTCAGAGGCAAATCTAGCTATTTTGTTATAGCAGGAGTCAAGCTTAGCTAGGTCTGCTTTTCTAAGGTTGGTGAGAATAGGTGAGGCATAGAGAAGAGTAGAAGCAAGGTGAATGTGAGTTACAGTAGATTTTGTTTGTTGGGTAAGGAATTGTCTATTTCTATAGAGGGTACCCAGTTTTCTGTGAACCTTCTTGATGGTCTGGGAAATATTAATATCAAATCTTAGATTGTTATCAATCTCAATGCCCAGGAGTTTGGTGTGTTCTGTGGGAGAGATAGTAGTTTTGTTACTGGACATGATATTAAAGGTATAAGTTGATGAGGTGGACCTAGTGGGTTTAAAGAGTAGTAGTTTGGTTTTAGCAGGGTTTAGGATGAATTGGATATTGGATAGTCATGTTTCTATAGATAAGAAAGATTCCTGAGTTAATATGTGAAGTTCCTGTAGTGAGGAAGCTGCACAAATTAATGTATAATCGCCAGCGTATTGGATGACAGATGCTTTGGGAGTGGAGGAATGAAGCATATCGGTATAGAGGGTGAACAGCAGAGGGCCTAAAATGGAACCCTGGGGAACACCAAGATTAACTGGGAGAAGGGGGGAAAGTTCTTGTTTCTACAAGACTGCTTGCTGGCGGCCAGCTAAATAGCTCTGGAACCAGGCTATGGCAGGAAGAGAGAGTCCTAATTCGGACAGTTCTTTGATAAGAATTTCATGTCTAACAATACTAAAGGTCCAATAGAAAATATCCTGATATATAAATGGCAAAGGCAACAGAAAATTTCAGTTGAAATGGGTATGATAACTTGAACATAAGCATGCAAAAGCTGATATTGCTAGTTGTAAAAAAAAAATCAGTAATGAAAAAATGGAAAACAGAGCAAGAGCTGAGGACAGGCGAAGTGAGGATGTTAATAAATGAGGTTAAAGAAAGTGAAAGATAATATTGCTCAGTCAGGTTATGTAAATTGCATGGGAGGCACGGACAGAACAAATAGGGCAGTAAGGAGGAGGATTGTAAAATACTGAGGGAAAAGAAGATAAAATGAGACCATATATGTAAAGTAAAAGGAAGGAAATCAAAAGAATGAGAGAAGAATGAATGTATAGCACAAGATGGAGTAATGTATAGATGACTGTGAAGCAGATTGGAATACTTGCTCCTTTTTTATATTGTGTTAATTAACATGAACCAAGGGACTTCCAAGATGGCTGCACACTAATTAACAGCTTAACTTCAGGTCTCTCAATGTGAAAAAAGAAACTGAGAGATAAGGACTAGTAATTCTGCCAGTTTTTGTAATTTTTTTTTTACTGGTTAGTAAGTATACTGCCTGGATGCCAGCAAAAAAGAAACTTAGAGAGCATTAAAGAAAATCAACTAGAAAAGGTGATGTGAAAACACTGACTGGGAAGAATCTTGCAGCAGGTTAGCAAAAAGCAGTTAAAGCTTCAGCTTTGGCACCAGAGATGGCTTCCAGTAATTTTGAGGGAAAAGTAAATCAAATGTGCTACTCAAAGCTGATTAAAATAAATGGAACATTGAAGGACTATAGTAACTGAAATAAAAGTCTGGAAAAAATGGAAGGAGCTTTAAACAGCTACTCAGATACACTGATAAAAACTGCAAAAATCAGAAGAGGAAATAAAGAAAAGGTTGGCTGACTACATGACTATTCAAAAAAATACAGGTCCAGGCAATGACTCTTGAGAGCTATGGAGATTGTTTGCTGAGAAAAAAGTAAAATTAAAAGGCTCCTGCTACGATAAAATAGCTAAATTTGGCACCAGTCTCCCTCATAGGACCCATCATTGTCTTAGTTTAAAGCAATTAAACTGGCTTGAACTACGCAACTGTCTAACATATTCGCGACTAACTACAGCACACAAACACATTCATTATCCAGAAAAATGTCCTGTACTACAGAATTTATTGCTACCCTACTGTCTAGCAAGGGACCTCCATTCTAGTAACAAATTCTTATTACTTACAAATAAATCAAATAATGTTGCAGGAGACTCACTCTACTCCCAATGCATTGCTAAATTCTGGAATAGTATCCACACAAAATAAAACTCCCCAACAAACTCAATAGTTTTAAACCACTGCTTAAACAACATCATAATCAGTCCTGGTCCTATACATGCTTAATACAATGTTAACCACTCCACAAAAGAACCAGACAGGCAAGGAAAATCCACAGGGAGTATGGCACCAACACCACAATAAGGCACTCAATCCAACGATAAAAACGTTCAGGAACCAAACTGCTACAGAACAACAGATTTTATAAAATCTGTTGTTCTGTAGCAGTTTGGTTCCTGAACGTTTTTATCGTTGGATTGAGTGCCTTATTGTGGTGTTGGTGCCATACTCCCTGTGGATTCTCCTTGCCTGTCTGGTTCTTTTGTGGAGTGGTTGTCATTTGTGGTTCTTTTTTTGCTTAATACAATGTTAAAACTTTGTGTTCGCTGTATGATACTCTCCAAATACTGTCCTTAAACATAATATTCTCAACCTCTTACTAAAATAACAAAACAATTTTTTTACATAACTGCTGCCTACACAATCCACTTAAGTTGCACATGTGCTTTCTCTTTAGTAACTTCCACCTCTGTAAAATCTTAGAAAGCATTAAATGTAAAAAGAAGTTATGTACCTACCATAACATTCCATGTTAGTTGTCCTTCATCTCGCCTTCCTTCTTGCTGGATGGGTTCAGAGTCGATCCTCGGCTCCATCTCGGCCACTTACTATAGCTCGAGAGCTCTTTACTGGATCAAGGCTACCCCTTATCCCAGAATGCCCAGCACCAGCTACCCAGATCTCGTTTGGGACAGCTCGCACTAGACATAATTATAGAAGATAATCCATTGATAAACCCCGATATACAGTTAATTGTCATGATTTGGTTGAGAAGCAACTAATAACAAAACAAATTAGCCAGTGAAACCATTGAGAAACTCCTCTCAATTCTCGAGGAAAGGGGAAGGAGGGAGGGATGCAAGAAGGAAGGCGAGATGAAGGACAACTAACATGGAATGTTATGGTAGGTACATAACTTCTTTATGCTAAGTTGTCCAATCTCACTTTCATTCTTGCTGGATGGGACAGCGTCCCTAGCACTTCAATCCTGGGTGGCTCACTGGAACAGACGCTTCAGAACCGTGGAACCAAAGGAAGCTCTGCCCCGGGAGACCACATCTACTTTGTATGAGAAATGAATGTATGAGGATCTGCCCAAGTAGCTGCTGCACAAACTGAATCTATGGGAAATCAAGACTGAAATGCTACCGAAGTAGCTACTGACCTGGATGAATGACCTTTGGGTTTTGTTGGAAGATCTTTTAGTCGCAATTGGTAGGTATGGACTATGGTGTCCGATAACCATTTTCACAATGTTACTTTAGAAACTGGAAGGCCTTGTTTGTTGTTAACAAATGAAAGGAACAACTGATCTGATTTTCTCATTTCTTCAGTTCTATGGAGGTAGAAACGTAAGTTGTCTATGCATATCCAATTGGTATAATCTGTAGTCTGCCTTGTTGGAATGATTAGGGAAAAAGACAGGGAGTTCAATGGACTGATTCAAATTGTGGTCTGAACAAACTTTAGGTAGAAAAGATGGGTTAGTTCTCAGGGAAACCCTGTCTTTGTGAAAAACTAGGTATGGAGGGCAAACACATAGTGCATGAAGTTCTGAAACATGTCTGGCAGAAGTAATAGCGACCAAGAAAAGAGTTTTCCAAGAGAGAAACTTCAAGGAACATGATGCTGCTGGTTCAAAGGGTGGCAGTATCAAGGAGGCAAGAACCAAACTGAGATCCCAAGGTGGAAGTGGCTCTTTCACTGGGGGATCTAAGTAGAGATGTACCTCTCATGAAGGCCTTACAGAGTTTGCGAGACATTATGATGGAGTTAGAAACTCTGACATGAAAATTTTAAATGGCAGCCAGTTGTACTCTGATGGTAGCAGCCGCTGCACCAGAATGAAACAGTTCTGCTGGGAAGTCCAAAATCTCATGTACAGCAGCTGTAAAAGGATCTAAATTCCTGGATTCTGCCCAGTAAGAGAATCTTTTCCATTTGCTAGCAGAGACTTTCCTTGTATTTGTCTTATGGGAGGAAACAATAATATCACGCACTGCTGGGGAAATATTGGGGAGCCTGGATAGGATTGGAAGTGGAGTAACCAAGCTGTGAGCTTGAGAGATTGGAGGGATTGGTGTAGCCTGCCTGATTGATGAATCAAGAGGTCCGGTACTGTGTCCAGAATCCAAGGCTGGGCTAGAAGGTGGGGGTGAAGGAACAGAAACCAAATTTGTCAAGGCTAATAGGGGGCAATGAGGATCATTTTGCAACCTAATGATTTTGTTTTCTGAATGACTTTTGGAATTATGGGGAAGGGGAGAAATGCATAAAGGAGTCCCTGACACCAATCATGGACTAGAGCATCCCTGGGTGTCTGACCTGGAGGAGGAACAAGGGAGAAGTAGCTGCTGCATTTGTTGTTGAAGGGGGAGGCAAAGAGATTGCAGCAAGGCTGGCCGCATTTGCGGAAAATAAGATTCACAATTTCCTGTTTCAGAGACCACTTGTGAGGCATGAGGATAGCCCTGCTGAGCCTGTCTGCTATTACGTTGGATGTCCCAGGGATATGCATTGCTATCAGAAAACGTTGGGATGAAATCACCCATTGCCACAGTCTGAGGGCCTCTCAGCACAAGGGGTGAGACCTGGTTCTGCCCTGTTTGTTGATGTACCAAACCACTGACATATTGTCCATCCGTATTGCAATAGTCCCGGCAGGGAGAAAGCCTTGAAGAGCTTGCAATGCTAGGAGCACTGCTCTCATCTCCAGGATGTTGATGTGCAAGTGGTACTCATGAGGTTGCCAAGTGCCTTGGACTGTCTTCCCTAGATAATGCCCCCCCCCCAACCTATCAGGGAAGCATCCGTGGTTACTGTAGCGACTGGATGGGGTTCCATGAAAGGTCTGCCCTGAGAAACTAGTGGGGAGACCACCCACCAGGAAAGGTGTCTTTTGCAAGATTCTGTAATTAGCATCATGTGAGACATGGGTAATTCCTGGAAGGACCATTGTGTGAAAAGAAGCCACTGTAGGATTCTCATTTGAAAGCGTGCTAAGGGAACTAGAAGAATGTCTGCTGCCATGGACCCTAGAACTTGAAGAACATATTTGACTTGAATTCTTTTGCTCCTCAGGAGAAGTGACACCTATTTTTGAATAATGGAAACTCTTTCCTGAGACAATTTTACAATAATTTTTCTTGCATTTAGCTCTGCTTCTATGTATTTAATAGATTGACAGGGCAACAAGGCAGATTTTTCCAAGTTTATTGTGATGCCTAGTTGAGTACAGGATGTGATGGTGTAATCTCGTGCTTCTATAAGTTGTTGCCTGGTGGTAGCAGTGAGGAGCCAGTTGTCCAGATAAGGAAACACCTGGAATCCTTGACGTCTCAGGTGGGCCATGATTACTGCCATTCATTTGGTGAACACCCTGGGGACTGTGGTGAGACCAAAGGGCAGAGCTCTGAATCGGTAATGACTGGCCCCTAGCCGGAAGCGTAGAAATCTCCTGGACCGTCTGTCCATTTTTATATGATAGTACGCATCTTGAAGATCTATGGAGCACATCCAATTGTCATGACCCAGAAAGTGGAGAATGGACTGCAGTGTTACCATCCGGAACTTTTCTTTTTGTACAGATTTGTTTCACCTGCTGAGATCCAGAACTGGTCTCCAGTACCCTGTCTTTTTGGACACTAAAAAGAATCTTGAGTAAGTTCCGGATCCTACTTGGTCTGCGGGGACTTCCTGGATGGCTCTTTTTTTTAGCAGTCTTGAAACTTCTGTGACTGCCTGATCCCTTAGATTGGGTGGAACATCTGGGATGGATTTTTTTTAAACAAAAGGGGGTTGATCAAAGGGAATCTTGTAACCTCTGGATATAATGGCTAGTACCCATTTGTCTTTTGTAATATTTTGCCAGGCGGTTGGGTACAATGAAAGCCTTCCCCCGACTGCCTCCAGAGTTGAGCAGTCGGGCATTACTTCAGGGATATTGATAGGGTTTGGAAGAGAATGTATCTCTGTCACCCTGATTTTGCGGACCCCCTCTGCCACGAGGGCAGCATTTGCCATTGTTATTATTTCCCCCACTGCCCCTGGGGGAAAATTCACCATGTGCATCAGACAAGGGCCCCTTCGAAACCACATCTTTCCACCCTTCTGACCTTTTGGGTATGGTCTGGTAGGAGTGGAAAAATGGACTCCGACATCAGAGAGCGTCTTGACTTCCTGCTGGCACCTGGTAAGCATGTCTTTCACCTGAGGCCCAAAGAGAGAGGAGCCATCAAAGGGGGTATTGGTGAAGGATGCTCTGAAACATTCCTCAAACTGACACAGCCGCAGCCAAGAATGTCTCCTAAGAGCTACTCCTGTTCCTGCAGCTCTACTTGCTCCATCGGCTGCATATGAAATAAGCCTCATGGAGGAGTTGACTATTGAATTAAGAGTTGCAAGCTGGGTAGCTACCTTGGCTGAAGCTCCCTCAGCTGTGGGATCTTGTAGGGTATCTCCAAGCTCTTTTAGGAGATCCCTTTGAAGCTTAGTAAAATGGGAAAGATAGTTCAGGGACCTAAGAGAGAAGGTCGCTGATGAAAACATTCACTTCCCATATCTGTCCATCCTATGAGAGCCTTTATTCGGTGGATGGACAGATGAGGAGGTTTCAGCTAACTCTCTCTTTGTGGCTGCTGCTACCACCATGGCATCAACTGGGACACCTTTAGTTAAGAACTGTTTGTCTCGGGGAGCTGTGATGAATTTATTGGGTCTCCTCGGGATAGGTTCCATGGAATCTGGAGCTGACCAAGCCTTTCGAGACACTACAGACATGAGTGGATCAAAAGCGGAGACACCCAGGAGGTGAAAGGTCGGGAACCAAATGTGTCCAGGCATACAGACTCATCCTCGGAGGGGGCTAGGGAAATCCAGCTACGCCTCTGCCTGAGAATCTCAAGGATGTCCGAAAAAGAAACATCTTCAGAGGGGGACCTTGAGGACCCCTTCGATTCATCCAGGTCTGTATCTGAGGTGACAGATTCAGGGGAGTCTAGGAGCTTCCTCTTGCACTTTTTCTTCTGGGAAACCTGCTCAGAATGCTCTTGGGAGGCTTTGGAAGAAGAGGGTGTCCTGGGGCATAGGTTCCCTAAGCTTTGGGACTGGAGGAGGAGCAGAGGTTGTCACAGGCACCGAGTGGGATGGAGCCGATGGAACCGATAATGGAGCCATCTGTGGGGACAGCACTCTCCGCATGACCTCAAAAGTGTCACGGTCCCGACACAAGGAGGGCTCCAGCTCCAAAGAGACAGGACTACTACTCTGCGCCGACTGCGATGGCTCCGAGGCCACTGTGGGAGCCAAGCTCAACTTAGCCGATACTCAGAGAGGGATAGCGGGGTAGGACAAGGGTCCATTGCCACTTCCCCCCTCGAAGCCGACGAGAGAGCTTCATCACCTAGATACCTTGATGGGAGGACAAATCGAGGTAATCGGAGCCAACGTTGGAGCCAATGAGGATGTCATCGGAGCCAAAGGAACCACTATCAGAGCATCCATGTACTCTGGCTCCGAACTAAGTATAGTCGGAGGAGGAATCGAAATTGAAGTGGATGAAGCCAAAGCCTGTTGAGGTAGGCTCAAAAGCATTTTAGCAAGGGCCTGTGACTTAAGCAACCTACTGACCACTCTCTCCACATTCTGATCCGATAACCTCGAGGATCGAAAGGAGTGGGAAGATGAGCGATGACTGGACTTGCTTTGAAGTAATGGCGACTGTGGCACCAAGCAAATTGGCTCCAAAGAAGGAGACCTAGCTCTTTTGTGGCTCAGAGATGGCTCCAAAGTAACAGTTGGAGCCGACGGAGGGGTAGTCTTGTCGGTGCCAGCCGGCACCGACACACTTGGTTTGTCAAGCTCACAGGTCAGTTCCGAACATGGAGCCAATGGCTTGACTGATTTCAAAGGTTTCACTGGCTGACATGCTTTAGCCAGAGAATCCTGTTTTAATAATCCATGGAGGATAAGCTTGTTTTACTGCTCCTGCAGGACCCTTGGACTAAAGGCATGACAAATAGCACAAGAGTCCTGCAGGTGCAGAGCCCCCAAGCAATAAACACAACTAGTGTGCCCATCTGTCAGAGACATCTTCTGACAGCATGAGTCACACTTTTTAAAACCAGAGGTTTTAACTTTCTTAGACATTTTACAAACAATCCACAATGAACACCAAACTACTGAAAGAGTGCCAAAAGCCGAACTTCGGAAAATTGCTGGTTTATTTTCTAAGACATTTTAGTAAAAGTCAAACTTCAATAGAAAAACTAAAAATTAATAAAGACCTTAAAGGACAGCCTCTAACTTAAATGGCTGTCCTTAAGGGGGGGAGAACTATCTAAGTTAAATGAGTTCAGGGAATAACAGAAGGCCTAGCGACTAAGGGGCAACAGCCAACACAGCACCAAAGTAAAGCACAAGGACGAGATAAGGGGGTTTACAATAAAAGAAACTTACAAACTACTACCAAAGAAGAATTATATAAAATTTTAAGCACAATATTTGAGTTTAAAAGAGACAAAAAATTATACTAAGCCTGAGCCAATACTGATTGCAACCTCACAGCTAAAGCAGCAAACGAGATCTGGGTAGCTGGCGCTGTGCATTCTGGGATAAGGGGTAGCCTCGAGCCAGTAAAGAGCTCTCGAGCTATAGTAAGTGGCTGAGTCAGAGCCGAGGATCAGCTCCGAACCCATCCAGCAAGAACGAAGGCAAGATTGGACAACTTAACATCTACTGTTTGTGTATAAATGTAAATAGAAATGTAACTACTCTGTATCTGACTGGAACTTAGAATAATGCAATGTAAGCAAATGGAGCTTTTCTCCTCGGGCCTCTGCTGAAAATGGGTATTACCCAGATGGGCTTTCCCAGTAAACAAAGACAAATAAATAATAAATAAATAAAAAATAAATACCTCTCAAAATGGGTAGGAGGACCTTTGCCTCATGAAATGAATCTGAGTTTCTGAATGAACCACATCATAAGAAGAAATGGAGGAGAAGCATAGAGAAGCCCAGAGAGCAATTTGTGAATGACAACATCTTTGAGATGGCCTTCCACAGATAATGGCCAGGGACACAAACAGGTCATGTTGAGGCTTTCCCTAGAGAAAGAATAATTCACTAACTTATGTGGCATTAACATACAGTGACTCTGCAGCACACCTGGGTTTCCCAGAATATAACTGGCTGTTAGGAATCCCAGGGACTGAATGTCTCACTGTAAGACTATCAAAGCCTCTTGGTTCAAAGGATAGGTGTGGGAACCCCACTCGTTGATGTACCACACTAACAGCATGTTGTCAGAATGAATGGCAATCGTGTTGCGGAATGAAGCACTGAAAGGCAAGTCTGGACTACCCACATATCAAAGGAGTTGATATGGAGGTTGAATAGACATCCTGTACTGATTGCCTGTTGTAATGCCCTCCTACACTACGGTAGATGCATCTGTATTGACTGATGACTTTGGAGTTAGTAACTGTGAGGGATTCCCACAAATATGATTGTAGTATCCACCACCATAGGTGTTATTTGCAGGCTTTAGAGATTATTTCAGGATCAGATATGGAATCTGAATTTTGAAACAACTGAATGCATACTCTTCATTGTAGCAATCTTATGCAAAGCCCAGAGTCCCAAATCACATAAATGACTTCAGACATCAGTCCCAAAGTCTTAAGGCACAAATGACCTGAACCAGTGCTGGAATTCAGGATCTTAAAAACCTGGACCTGTAGAGAGAATAGCCACTATTCATGTAGATGTGCATGCCAATAGACTGTTACAACTTGCATCCTGTGATGGTCAACAGCTGTTAAAGTGTTAATTGGGACTTATCATGATTCCACACAAAATAGGTTCACCCCGGAGACCAAATGAGGGTATGAGACCCAAAACTGAAGAATCAGAGTTGATTCAGTCAAATAACTCAAAATAAACGTAGAATGATAAAAAGGTTTTAATTAACGCTTGTAAAAACAAAACTGCGTTTTCGGATTTCTTCCTCAGAAAGACACAAGTCATAATACAATACATTACAGATACACTTATCATGATTCACTGTTATTCCCAGGGAATGAGAAGTCCTAAGCAAAGACTTCTTGAATGTCTTCATAGCCTGAACCCAACAAAGTCTTAGTACAGGAAGATCTTGAGTCCCTCTACCAGGCTACAAACACAGACATGCCCTTGACGAGTACCCTGTAGGTAGAGGTGAGACTGAATGGCAGCATCTGGAACTGGTCAAAACAGACACTTACCCAGAAACATAAATACTATCTGGACTCCTTTGTGGTTTTGATGTGTAAGTAGGCAACCCTGAGGTCAGAAGAGCACATCTGATCTTCTGATAAGCAGGGAGGGATGGTCTGCACCATTAAATTATGACCATCTAAAAGGTTTGAGAATAAAGATGTTTAGGTCACTTAAGTCTAAAACTAGCCTGAACTATTTGTCTCGTTTGGGTGCTAAAAAATCATGGACTAGTATCTTAATACTTTCTGGTATGGTGGGACCTCTTGGATGGTAATTTTTAACAGGTGGTTTGATATTACCTTCCTTACATTTTTCTTAGGGGGTGGGATATTGGGTAAGGGTAGGGACAATGGGATAGGAGAGAGCTGTAAAGGTGATAAACTACCTTCTGGATAATGTCCTGATCCAAAAACGATGGATGGAGGGACAGACAGCCCCTGACTGCACCCATAGCAGAACAATCAGGTGAGGATTCAGGACTACTGCTGTCCACCCATGGATAGACCTTGACCTCTTGGGAAGCACATAAACCTTTTCCCTCTGGGCTCATGACCCCTTGAAAGTTGCCCTGTGTGTTGAGCCTCATTCCAGCGGCCTGGGCTGTATGCCACATTGAAACCACATATGGCACTGGTTCTTCTGCATCCTTGAAAATATATACAGTAGAGGTTGGAATTTCACAGCCACAGCTGTGAGGGTCTTACCTTCTTTTTACATATTACATTTACAGCTTCATAGGTTAGTACTGGGCAGGTTATTTCAACAACCATGCATAGCTCTGCCATGCATCCTTGGAAGTAGAACCTACTGGACTGACTCCCTTCCTGATAAGGGCCATACTACTAATTCTGTGAATCAATTAAACTGTGAAGATTTACCGTGCAGAGGATAATGTGTTGCATCATTTAACATGCAGGAGAACTTTGTTCCAAAAGTAGGGAATTATTTAGGTAAAAAACCCATTCCTCCAAGTAGCCTTATTTATGTTATAATGTAAGCTGGGAGTTTACGAGAAAATATTTCTAACATTACCAGTGCTTCTGAGGTAGAGAAGATCTTGTAAAACAGAGTCTTTCATAGCCTGAAAAGTAAGGCTGAGATCTCCACACAGGAATATGCACAAGTGGAAAAAAATGAAAGAAATGAATGTATCTGGATAGCTAAGGGAGCCTTTAATTCACTTGACTTGGAAACAGTGAAGCATTTCAAGCTATAGTATGTGTTTGGTAAGATACGTACTATTCACAGCATTATATGTAATAATAAGTCTAACAATGGAAGAATACAGGGTGACTGGGACTTCTTTGGACCTTGAGGCAATACCTTGGATGATTAACTGGGCAATGGAAAAAGCTCTATTTACCATAAATGGCACTTTACTACCTATGGACAGTTTACTGTAACCAAAAGTACCTAGTTCTTTCATAACTATCTGTTCCATTTTTGTGATAATCAGTGGGAAAATCTTGTTTCTCAACTGCCATTATACTACATTTTTTGCATTAAGTCTAAAGCATGGTCAGAACGTTTCACTTATTCCAAAACAAATTATATACTTTGAATTCTGTTATGACAACAATGAGAGAAATGTTCTTAGGTTAATAAATGTGTACTAGTATAATGACACTGGGGCCTTTTTTAGCCTAGACATGCATCCCAAATATCTGACAAGTTCTGGTAATCTTGGCAGTATAAGCAGTAGCTTGAACGATGAAAAATGTACACCCAGGGGCCTTGGAGATGAACCATTTACAGGCTTCCTGTGTCCATTTGAGACATAGGTGCCAAACCATGGTAAATTTCTGGATCCCCATCCAGATGTCCAAGTTACAAATGAATTGTGTTAGGGAGGAACTCTGTTTCACATGGATTAGGAGCCTATTCCTGAGAAGGGGCAGTTTCTGGGAGACATACCTTTTTCTCCAGTGGGTCTTATTTGTATCACATGCAAGGTTTAAGTCTTTATATCAAATAGTTCTGGCGCTGTTTGTTTTGCATATATACAGAAGGTCCATCAGAGAGGGATCCAATGATGCCTTGGATGCCAGGCATAGATCTCCCCTCAACAGCCTGTAGGAGACAGAATACAGGGATAAGGTTTTGAGGCAGTCTGCATAGGACAAGTTATGTATTCCCTGCATTTTTTTCAGAGAGGAACCTCTATGGATGTTCCAGTTGTTGGATGTGCCTGGTTAGGTACATACTAAAGGGGGGATTGTACTCAATGATAGCTCTGATGAGTGCTGAATACAGTGGGACAATAAGCTTCTTCGACCTAGATGACATAGTTTTGTATATAAGCTGCACAGCATAGATGATTTCCTTACTACCATCAACATGTAATGGTCAAAGGCTAGACTGCTGTCTGTGTGTCCCAAAGGCCCTGACTACCTGGTTGACTCTTAAGGGTATATTGCCAATCTGGTAGTTATCAGGTGTGGTTATCTTCCCAAAAGATAATATTATGCATTTCTTGGTATTTAGTTTTAGTCCTTGGATCTAACACCATTTATATGACTTTTCAGCCCTTCTTGGAGAACGTTAGTGTTGGTAGGGGATTCTGTGAGTCCTCCTAATTTGCAACTGTCCACATGTTTGGTCAGCTAGAGGCCCTTGACACTGGCTTTGACTTCAGAGAAATAGATGCCAAATGGAGCAGTTCCAGAATTGATCCAAGATGGACGGCCAATGACTGGCCTCTTTACGGAAGTGGACTCACCAGTTCTAACTTCTAATTTCCTGGGGCCTGTCTGTTAGCCAGCTGGCTATCCACCAGTGACATAAGGGTTTATACCTAACTTCCTGAGTTTGGGAACAATGCCTGAGTGGGATATTGTGTCAAATGTTTTGGTGAGGTCAAAATAGACAGTATGTACCATCTGCCCTCATCTATTGCTTTAGTGACCTTCTCAAAGAAGTCCACCAGACTGAGTAGGCATGACCTGCCCTTGACAAAAATAAACTGGGTTGGATCCAGTGTCAGGAGAATTCCTATGTCATTATTGATCATTTCCATGATAACTCTTTCCATGGCTGTACATATGAGACTAGTGAGACTGATGGGTCTGTAGTTTCCAGCGTACATAGATGCCCTGCCTTTGTGCAGAGGGATGATGGCTGCCATTCTCCATTCATAAGGCACAAAGTCTGTTTGGAAGTTATGGCTAAATAGTGATTCCAAAATGGTTGAAAGGTAGTATTTTATGTTATTTAGAAGGCAGTCTGGAATGCTGTCAGGGCCCATTGATGCAGTGTCCTTGGCCTTAGATACAGCATTGAGTACCTGTTCCCTAGTGATAGTTGGGGGAGTTACATTTGATGGTAATTCCTGAGGGAAGGCCGGTTGGAAAAGAGGGGTAAATTTATGGCTGAATTTGTCTGCCAGTAGGTTTGCTATATCTTCTGGCTCAGTGTAGGTGGATCCATTAACAATGAGCTCTGCACACAATTGTGTATTGCTTTTGAGGTTGCCGACATAGCTAAAGAATGTCTTGTAGTTGTTCTTGGCCTGGGAGACCAGACTTACCTCAAATTTGGCATTTCTGCATCAGTTTTTATACTATTTCCAGCAAGCTGTTTTGCCCTGGCCTTCCTCCGTAATTAGTAGTATGTATCTTTGTCAAACACCTGTTTGATGCACAATGGTTATATTGCCAGATGTAAACCGAGGTCACAGCCTACTTGCATGCTATAAATGAGCACTACAGAAGTGCTTACAAGTTGAGTGACAGAGATACTTGTAAAGTGCCATTCAGCACTGCTTACTACCTAAACGGTGTTGTCATGTAACCCCCTGCAGTTGATATAGCTCATTTTGGCAAAGAGGTTCATATATTTCACAAGGGTGAAATCAACTGCAAGCAATGAGGACATATCCATGAATCTATACAGTCTCCGCACTATGTTTGTCTACCCTATACATTCAAAAGACTCAGAAATGTAGTGAGGAACTGAGGAAACAAGAAGGAAGTGGGGAATTGTCAGATGTTATCTGTGTCTCACCAACCTCTCAAAGTTACCTCAAAAAAAAAGAATGTATGTGACAGTTGTTAGTGTTGTCTCCACTAAGATGGAGAAGCCATAGGCATTCTATGCCTGCACGCCAGATTCACACAGCCAGCAAAGCTACAGCAGTAAAATTCACTCAATAAGGTATTGTCCTTCAGTGCCACAGTATCTGCAGGCAGATTAGGACACAAAAACGTCTTAATATGTCAGGGTACAACATGCCCTTAGTGCTTCTTTGCTCTGCATCCCCAGACTCAGCTGTAAGCTTGCCAAAATAATGCCACATTATCTATGTTGTTGCTCATATCTCTACTTTTTTTCATCTCTGACTTTTTACTGCATTTAGCTTTGGACTTAACAGCATTTGATACTGTAACTGCTCAAAGAGCAATTCCATTTACAGAACTGTTCAGTGTATCTTCCACTAGCTCTTAGCATCTGTTAATCATCTGATAAAGTAAAAGCCACCCTACTCTGTATACTTACCTTCCTCTTTCATTTGTTCATCTACCACAGGGTCACCATATTGCCAGTTTTCCTTCAGCAATAAATGGTTATTTAGAACTGTTTTTTGATGAAAACTACCCTTCTGCTAGTGCGACCTACTTGTGCTATAAGATATCTGTGAATTTCTGACCCAGTGAAACAGATGGCAATTATAAGTATGTACACCTGGCAGACTTTTAGCATAAAAGCTCAAATTTGTATGCATTACAATAACCTTCCTTAATTGTCAAGTACCAATTTCTAAACAAATTATAAGTTTACAATATATGGCAATAACAGAGTACTGGATCACTTTGGTGACTTAAAGTAAATCAGAAAAAGTAGTTGGTGATTAATTGCACCACAAAGATGACACACATTTCAGAAGACATGTTAATCATAATTACAGTAAAAAGGCTAACCAGCTAATACTAACAATGGTGTACAAATGCACAAGAATGTAATCTGCATTTAATGCCTACAGAACAGGCAACCATTTTGCCTTTCTGTTTAAGGACAGCATATTTCCAGTAAAATTACCTTCAGTTTGGCATCAGGGTTCAGTATCATCTGGGCTAAGTGAGCAATAGCACCGGCATCCACAACTGTCTGAGCCAGCTCCGGAGAATGCTTAGAGATATCACTGAGAGCTGATGCAGCAATCCTTTTCAAAGCAATTTCAGGTTCCTGGATACAGAGAACTAAAAGAGGAACAGCGCCTGCATCCACCACAGCTTGTGCTAGCTCTGTATGTCAAGAAAAAAAAATGAACAAGGGTGACTGACCCTTGCCCCAGCTATTTTTCACACTGTCATATACAGAAAAGAATAAAGGAGAAAAGACTTCCATTTTTCACATCTGCATTTCAAATCAACTTTCTCAGTTTGGAATGTGAAAAAAAAAGAATAATCCTCTCTTGAAAAGCACAGGTCAATGAACTGACCACACATATGCAGGCGTTTAAGGTTCAAACCAAATTTGTAAAAGATTGAGCTACTTCAAACTCTTCCCTTTCCAAAAAATTTGCTTAATTGCTCAGTGACATGATAAATAGCATAAATATTCAGTACAGTATTTTAATTCAGGTTAGCATTTAACCTTTCACTAAAATGCTAAAGGAAAAGGAACCCTTCTGAATAAAGGAAATAACATTTAGTTCATAAACTTTATCAAAGACCTAAAGTTGCTGATTTTAGAGCTCACCAACCATTGATGTTTCTTGCTGCTATAGCACTGCATGGATATTTATTTAGCTTCCAGACCTTTGATTGCATCATGCACTCCGTATTATTTATCATTAAAAAAGCAACATTTTTTGTAGGTGTTTCAACCCGAAAAATCATGATTTAATCATAATAATCTTACTAAACTAGAAGTTTATTATGTGAATTGTTTATTTCATTTACTCGAGACTAAACTCTTCAACAGTTTTGAAAAGCAAAACTTTGCCACTAAGAAAAAAAAAATGCTAATCCTCTCTAAGAACAACTTGTGGTTCTATAAGAAGCATTGAGACCAGTAAGAAGAAAATGTGTGTGTGTGTGTGTGTGTGTGTGTGTGTGTGTGTGTGTGTGTGTGTGTGTGTGTGTGTGTGTGTGTGTGTGTGTGTGTGTGTGTGTGTGTGTGTGTGTGTGTGTGTGTGTGTTGGGCAATGTGACAGCAACTTAGTCTGTTAAGATGAATTACCTGCTAGCAAATATTGTTGGGTTCCATAGATTTCTGTCGCAAAGAAAAACAGACTGAAACAGGAAGTTGCAGCTTGCTTACATGTATAGTATAAAATTAACACCAGTTTGTAAGTCATGTGAGACACTTATTGTAAAGCAAAACTGAGTGAGGGTACTCAGCATAACAGCAGAAAATTGAGAGACAGGCTCTTGCAACAGTATAACAAATGGGTAACTGCTGACCTTTTTCCTTTCAGAAGTTTCCAAGTCACCTTGGCAGATGAGCAGTGTCAGTCTTGTGCTTTGGCAAGTACAGTAGTATTACAGAGGTGCTGTGTGCCTTCCTGCTCCACGTCATCTTCAGGTATTTAAGCAAGGCAATTGCAAGCCATTAATACAAATTCAATATTTTTCAAACAAAACTGTATAAACCGCTACGTGCCCCACAAATTCAGAAGAACAAGTCAAGGACTATATCTGCACCGCTATAAAAGAGCCTTTCTCCCCTCTCCCCTGTCTAAAAGATCTAAATGATTAAGGTGAGTACCTTCACTCAAGTTCTTTTGAGAGGCTGTAGCACTATAACAAATAGGTAGAATCCTGAGCTGTACATCTTGTCTAATAAGGGTCGTGGCTTGGTATGGCAGTCTGTTTTTACTTTAGTTTGTCTTAAATTACATTTTTAGTTTCTGTGTCTTAAGTCTGCCATATTTTTCAACTAAACATCATATCTTAGCAGCTAGCAGAATTTTTTTTTTGTTCAAGTTCTTCATATGGAAGCCCCACTCACAAAAAAAAAGGTGTCATGCTGACAGTGACTATGTGACCTCTACCAGTGCTTGTCATCCTTCCTTTAGATAGATTTGCTACTTGTGAACAAATTAACAGATGTGCTCACTGCTTACGATTAATAGTCTCAGCTGTCAAAATGGCAATAGTGTCCAGTCCTTCTTTCAATAAATCTAGTATTTGGAAGATACAATCACTTGTAATATAGAATACAAATCTACTGGTTGAAATGAGTGTTTCACAACCATTTTGAAGGAACTTTGTCAAAAAGATATAATAATTTAAAGAAACATTTTATAGTATTCCAGCAGCATTATAAAACTCAAACAAAACATTGCAGTGTTTCTGCCATATTCTGCTTTTAGACACAACTTATTTTCTAAAGCTAAAGATAAGTATTACTTATCATAAACAGTAGTATATGCAGCTCAACCAAAATAAAACTAAGTGTCCCTTCGGTCATATGTACAGAACAAGGAGAAAATGTGCATTTTGTTAGATGCAAATATATATTTGAAGGCACTGTAACAGCACTAATATTAACCACCATATTCTATGTGGAATAGCAATGTTGTTTAGGAGTCATAGTTTTAAAAACAGAGTCTGCATTGTTTTATTCAGAAGTGAATTAACTGCAATCTACAATTGTGTGAAGTGCTCACTATAATGGTAGACAACTGAATTGTCCTTATCCTCTTAGTTATCTGGTTGGGTTATAAAGATCCCTCTGTAGGCAGTCTTGGCCTCACTTCTTTCTTAAGCAGTAATAAAGTACAGCCCTAGGAAGTATGTCCCTAGAAGATGGAATTGGCTACCTAACTAATATATTTAACCATAACTGAAGCCCTGGAACAGAAAGTATGAGATTCTGAAGCCTGGTTTCAAAATGGCAGAAATAGTATATGCACTTTTGATACTGACTTAATGAGCCAATAATTACAGCACGTCAGTGTCTAACTTTCACTCAGTTTCATAGGTAGTTACTGGCATGCTATGAAGAAGCCCACTGAAAAGCCTAGCCTGATTTCCCACCCAGAAAACTATCTGATTAAGTGACTTTCTCAGTCACACAGTGGGCAAATGGAGTTTGAGGGAATCAAACCCATTAATACAGGAAGCAGTTCATTAATGGCTTATATCCTTAATCCTCTGCACTGTCTGTCAGACAATGGAAAATGAAGAAGTTGCCTCTTTCTATGAAAAAAATCATACTGTCCAGGTAACCAGTGGAAGGTTATACCTATATAACTAGTCTGATGAACTTCTTCATGGAAGAATAAACAGCATGTATAATGTCATACACATACAACCATCATTTTCTGTATTCCTCCCATCAGGACCTCTTCTAGTCAAATGACTGTTTTGATAAACAACCACTGCTAAACAAGGCTGTAAAATTTCAGTCACCATTAGTTTAATAAACAAAAATGTTTTAAACTCAGCTATACAACCAAATTAACACAGAATGATTAAGATAGATGTGACCATGTGGTATGGAGGGGAAGGAAGAATACAGCTGTGTCAGCATACTCATCACAACCATAAATGTTTGAGTACTGTCAGTGCTGCAGTATAACTCGTTCCAGTCTGACCTACAGGATTTTCACATGTCGCATGCAGGGCTGATCATTCTATTACTGTGGATAGGTCACCAATTGAGCTTTTGAGATTCATGAAGTGAGCTTTGAAGTCTATCCCACTTTTAGAACCAATATGACATGTAGGATAGAGTGTCCACCTAAAAGCAAACATTCTCAACTCCTAAACCAACAAGCAAAGGGAAGCAGACAATGAGTGAAAGGAGGGAGCCTGTACTATAACAATAATCTTACACAGACATCTCAGGTTATAATGAGTCTGCTCACCCAACTGTACCATATTCATCATGAGGATCACAAGCTACAGTATAATTCATTACACATGACAGAGTACTAAAGCAGTACCTGAGATGAACACAGGCTTAGAGTTGGGGATTGGGAATTCATGATCCCTGCAGTTCTGTAGATGCAAGGTCTGCCCATCTCCTGGACAGCTTGTCCAGTTTGTATTCCTTAAGAAAAATTTGTGAGTGAAGGTCTATGCAGAAACTGCACAAGTTTTTTGTGCTGAAATGTTCCTGAAAATGACTGAAGTAGAAGAGGCTGCCCTTGTGGAGTATGCTGTAATCTGGTACTGTAACAATTTCCTGTGGTATTCACAAAAGAAGACAAAGCAACTGCTAGACATTTGGGTATGGTTTTCTTAGAAACAAATCTCCCTTGCTTGTCAGGTATGAGTCATATAAAAAGTTGGCAAATTTACCTCAAATCCAAGGTCCAACCAAGATAAAACCTAAGCTGTCTATGTAAGATCTTTTTCCCTTTGTTTTGTGAGTTTAGAAAGAAAAGTGGTAGCTGGATGATCTGGTTAAATGTCACTTCTGAAAACATTATACATACTTTAAATATAAATGTAAGACTGGTCCTAAGGGCTATCCGGTCTTTTTAAAAGACCATGTAAACACGTAGCACATAAAGCAGTATAATTCTGTGGTTCTAGTAGAGATGATGGCTACAAAAAAAATCCTAGAAAGAAACTTCAGAGCTGCAGTGGCTGCCAGTTTAAAGGATGGCAGAGTCAGTTGTGCAAGAACAAAGTTAGATCACATGGAGAAGGTACCAGTTTCAATGGTAACCTGAACTGTAAGACCCCTTTTAAAAACTGTTTCATAGAAGGTGAATATCAGAATGTGAAAATCACCAAACATCACATGGTAAAATTCTAAGTTATGTACCTGCCAGAATGATAAATTTATGTGGTCTCTCTCCAGACACTGGAACTGCTAGACTAGTCACCTTGGAACCTTTTTTTTACTACAAGACTCCCCACAAGTTTGAGTTCCTTCCCTGACCCATAATTCTCTGCTCTAACATGATAATCATGATTGAGTAAAAAATTATCAGCCATATTTCATAAATGACTAAAAGTTTCATACACGACAGTCAGCAATTAAAACTAGCAAACCTGAGGATAACCAGGACTTAAGGATTCCTACAGGCTCCTCAGAGACCAGACAATCTAACATTCTGGTAAGTACATAATTTGCATATTTAATCTGTTATTGTCCTGGCACTGCAATAGCTGGATAGAATCTGATGCTAACGTTGGGTAGCCTAAGCCAGCAAGCCTTTAAGAATGGTGGCCCAAACGGAAGCTGGAGCCCTAGAAAGGGTACCCAAACTTTAAAGTTTTGCAAAATTATGTAAGGCTGAGTATGTGGAAGCTGTTGCTATGCTTTCCAAGGGTAATGTCCGAAGAGAGACAGCTGAAATAGCCTGAGCCCTGATAGAGTGTGCTTTTGTTGTAGCGATTAAGGTTTTTCCTTTGGAAGTCTAGCAATAGGAAATGCAGTTCCATAACACTTTAGAGTAGGTAAGTTTAGACATCTTTTGGCAGGTCAGAAGGATGCAAACAACTGTTTCCTAAATTCTTTTGTATGACTGAGATAAAAATGAAGTTGCATGTAGGCATCCATACACTATACTTAATATTCCACTTTATTTGCACCTTTTGGAAACTGCGGTGGTGGTGCTACGGTAGCATTGTCGCCTCATAGCAAGACGTTGTCCCGTTTGATTCTCAGCTAGAGTGTCTTCTGTGTGGAAGCTGGATAAAAAAAAAAAAAAAAAGAAAAACAAGTGTGGGTATCCGGAGGATTAAGCATAAATCTCTGAGACCCTTCTCACTGAAGTAATGGTCATTAGGACAGTCTTCAAAATCAAAAATTTTAAGACAGCAGAACTGGCTGGTTTAAAGGGAGGGTTCATTAGCTTTTCCATTACAGAATTTAAGTCCCAGGAAGGGGCAGGTCTAACCAAAGTAGGTCTGAAGTGAACACTCCTTTCAAAAAGGCTTTGTATATCTTGCGTGATGCTAGGGAGGATGACAAAAAAACAAAGTGAAAGGATGAAACAGTTGCCAGATACATGTTGATGGAGCAAAAACTCTCTTGGAATATCTGAGACAAAAAGGTAAGCACTTGTGAGAGGGAGAATGCAGTAGGTTCTACGCCTTTACTTGATGCCCATAAATTAAATATTTTCCATTTACCTTTATATATTTTTTGTAACAAAGATTTCTGAGAGACACTTAGTAAACTAATAATCTTGTTAGGACATGTCAGGTTCTTAGCCATCAATGGAAGTGGTTATACTATGTGGTTAGATGAAAGGAGCAAATGTCTGGGTGAGGCAACCTGGATGGATGTGACAGCAGACAGTGGTGTTGTAGCAGGAGAAGTGGTCTTCTCTTTAGATGAGGCTACAATAAGTGGAATCATTTCTGGCATGCCCAGAATGGGGCTATGAGAATGACCTTCAGTTTCCACATCTTGTTTTTCTGGATAAAGCTGGTTATAAGAGAAATAAGAGAAGTGGGAGAAATGTACATGAGACCCAGGGCCAGTCATGGGTGAATAGGTTCATAGGTTCATAGGTTCATAGGTTCATACTAGGCTATCTGCCCGAGGGCATTTACAAGCCTAGCCCATCGTTTTGTGGCTTACGCCACCCCTTTAGTATGGGGAACTATACCCATTATTTTGCTGTGCCTCTGTCGAGCAGTGACACTGAGGTAATCCCTGGGGTATATCTGCGATCTCCCATCCATTGGTCAAGATTTCTCTTGAACAAGGCCAGCGAGGTGCTCTGCCTCACATGTACCGGGATTTTGTTCCACAGCATAGGGAGTCTTTGGGTGATGAATCTATCCCTCCAGCACGTCCTATTAATAGCCGTGTCAAGGTTTAAGTCTCCCACCCTTGTGGCTCTGATGGATCTAGATTTTTTGAGGTGAAGCATATTCATCAAATCTGGGTTTGACATGGCCTTGTATGTTAGGCAAAGGTCACCTCTGAGCAAGCGTCAGGCGACTGAATAGAGCTGGAGTTCTTTCAGTCGGGCAGCATAGGACAGATTTTTGAGACCCTTTATCCTTTTGGTGAGGAACTTTTGTGGCCTCTCCAGCTGCTGCAAGTGTCGGGTCAGATACATCCCGAATGGGGCATTGTACTCAATCATTGGTCTGATGAGTGATGAGTAAAGGGAGACTATGACCTCCCTTGATCTAGATGAGAATCCCTTCATGATAAGGTGGGCAATGTAGAAGGTCTTCCTAACTACTTTAGCTACATGGGTGTCGAATGACAGACTACTATCAACCTGGGTCCCCAGGTCCCTGATAACTTCTTCTGTGCTCAGTGGATTGCCACCTATTTGGTAGCTAGGGGTAACCTTGTTTTTCCCAAAGGGTATGACTATGCATTTTTTGGCATTTAACTTCAGGCCGTGGCTCTGGCACCAGTTATCTGTTTCTGTGAGACCCTTCTGAAGGATATCTGTGTCAGATGTGTTTTCTACTATGGCGCCCAGTTTGCAGTCATCTGCAAACTTTGTCCGCCATAGCCCTCCTGTGTTTGCTTGTTCTTCGGAAAAGTAGATGCCAAACAAGAGTGGGCCCAGGACTGAGCCCTGTGGGACACCACTTGTGACAGGCTTTGAGTCTGACATGGCGCGAGCAACTCTGACCCTGTGGGTTCTGTCACTCAGCCAGTTTGCAACCCATCTTGTGATGTATGGGTTAACATTTAAGCTGATGAGTTTTTCAATGATACCCGAGTGGGGTATTGTATCGAAGGCCTTAGCCAGATCGAGGTAGGCTGTATGGACTGCCTTTCCTCGTCAATGGCTTTGGTGACTGTTTCAAGAAGTCAACCAAGTTTAAAAGGCATGATCTGCCTTTGACAAAGCCAAACTGGGTTGGATCCAAAGTCTGCAAATTCCCTATGTCTTTATTTATGAGGTCCATTATGATCCTCTCCATGGCTTTGCAGATAAGGCTTGTCAAGCTAATGGGCGGTAATTTCCAGGGTCGGTGGAGGCACCGCCTTTGTGAAGTGGGACCACAGTTGCAGTGCGCCACTCCCTGGGTACGTATCCAGAGGTAAGACTTTGATTAAACAGCTGTCCTAGCTGTGGGTTTAATTCCTCATTGAGTTCATGGAGCACACAGCCGGGGACACCATCAGGTCCCATGGATGCTGTGTTTTTTGCTTTGGAGAGAGCAGTTCTCACTTGGGCGCTGGAGATGTTTGGGGGGCTGCAATCGTTTGGTATAGATATCTCTCCTTTTGGGGGGGAGGGGGGGAGAAGTTTGCACTGAACCTGTCAGCCAGTATGTTGGCAATGTCTGTAGGATCAGTAATCTTCACATCATTTTGAACTAGTTCTGAGCATATCTGGGAGATGAATGCATCTCTTGGTGGCTATCCTTTTTTTGAGGGACAGTGTTGAAAAAATCTCTGCACTTGCTGTTGAATGGTGAAGCAGAGTGTCTGCCTCACCTCTAATGTTTAACATGCAATTTAGTTGCTGAGAAACTCTCCATGTGGGAAGAGAATTTATTTGCTTAACCTGTCCGCAATCATATTAGAAGTCCTCAGTATGTGTATTGCTGCAGTAAAGTGGTGCAACTTTAAAGGCCCACTCCCATACACTCATGGCTTCTTTGCAAAGGGATATGATCTTGTTCTTCCATGTTTATTTTTGTTCTATACCACTGCCATGTTGCCTGAGCAGATGGCAACCTTACCATTGGGGAGGAAGTCCTGAAAAGCCTGCAAACTAGGAGGACTGTTCTCATCTCCTGCACATTAATGTGTGATCTGACCTCTTGCTGACTCCACATACTCTGGACCATCCTGTGCAGGTAATGCCCCCTACATCACTCAAAAATGGACATGTCCATCATCCCCATGGAAGTTAGGAAGGATCAAACAAAAGGTGTTCTCACTGAAAAGTTCTGTGGTTTTGTCCACCATGAGACTCTTTATACATGCATGTGGAATACTGACAGTGTCTTTCATTGTCTGTAGTGCCTGATTGCTCCTGAGTGTTCACTGAAGAATTTTCATGTTCAGTCTGATGAAGAGAACTGTCTGAATGGATGTGGCCATAAGTCCTAACACTCTGAGGACCACAACCACTATAAGTCTTTTGTTACTATGAAAGTAATTTTGTCGGGGGATAACTTTCCTTTTTAATTGACTGTGTCCATCTGGCAGCCAATGAAATCTATGGACTGTGTTGGGAGTAGCTGAGACTTTGGTAGGTTGTCCATGATCCCCCAAGATACAAACAGCTAAAGTAAATGCTGTCTTGCAAGTAGTAGTAATTCTATAGTGGGGGCTGCTATGAGACAGTCATCCAGGTCAGAGAGAACTCTTACCTCTAAAACTCACATGTAGGGCACTACTGGAGTCTTGCATTTGGTAAGTACCCAACAGGCTGTGTTGAGACGAAATGTCAGATATTTGAACTGTTAGTGATTAGCTCTTACCTGGAAGCATAGGAAATTCCTTGATTGTTTTGCAATCTGGATCTGTATGTACATGTCTTAGAATTCCAAAACGTTTATCCAGTCACCTGCCTACATGCAATGTAAGATCGACTGGACCATGACCATCCAGAATGACTTTCACATATTGATTTGAGCAACTTAAGATGAGGAGAGGTCTAAGGTCCTGAGTTTTTCTAAGCACCAAGAAGAGCCTGAAGTAGAACCCAAACCTTCTCTGCTCTGGTCTGGTGGGACCTCTTGTATGGCTCTTTTCCAAAGGATATCTGTCTTCCTGTATTGCTGCCCTATTCTGATGGGGTAGAATTGTCGGGGGAGGTGGCAGCAAACCTCCAGAGCTCAGCAAAAAGGGAACAGAATACCGTGTGAATATAAATTTCCTTATCCACCTGTTTGGCATGATGGTGAATCATGTGTTGAGACTGAGGGAAAGACAACTCCTTAATGCCACAAGAGCATGACAGTTGAGGAACTTTTCAGGACCTGTATTGTTAACTTTGATCGTTCAAACCACCTTTGCCTCTGGTATGGTATTTAAACTGGAATTCCCCTCTGCAACATGAACTGCTGTTGTACTGTTGTCTACTCCGAGGCTGTTGGAACTTCCAAAACCATAAGTTGTTGGCACCTTTTTCATTTCTTTAAAAAGATTTTTGATGTGTTAAGAACCTGACTCCAGGAGTTCTGAGCATTTTGCCATCTTACTCAGACTGCAACAATTTCTCTCTCACCTTCTGCCTAAACAAGGAGGAGCTGTCAAAAGGAGCACTGACGAATGCCATCTTAAAGTGGCCCACAAAGTCAGTCAGATGAAGCCATGCCTGTTTTTTTCATTGCCAGGCCACAGCTTAATGCTTAAGTTGCACCATCTATAGCACTGTGAATCAGATGCATGGAGAATGAAGATATAGAAGATATTATATAGGATTCTACAGGTTACCCACAAGGAGTTGTTTCAGAGTGTCTGTAGTTTTTATTTTTTTTTTCAGATAGATCCCTCTGAAATCTGGCCATATGAACCATATAATTCAAATCTCTAGTTGAGAAAGTGCTTGACATAAAAATGCACTTACCAGGTCTCTCCATCATTCCAGTTCCCATTTTGGAGGATGGAGAACCTGAGCATCCTGTGGGACATTCCTCTTGGTGGTAGCAGACACCATTATGGACTCTACACGAGGTCCTTTACTGTTTACCTTTATGATGGTCAGAAACACTCTATCAAGCTTTCAGGGTATGGGTTTAGCCGCAGCTGGCTCTTTCCAGACTTTAACACACACTATATCAATTAGTTTGTCTGGCTGCAGCACTACCCATGCCTCAAGAGGAGAGAACTTAAAAGGCCTCCTGCAAGATTTCTTCCTCTGAGAAAGTGAAATCAGTGGGCTATGATCCCCTCTGTCTAATCATTTCCACAATCTCACCAAAAGAGGCATCCTCCAGGGGATTCCAGTAGGGAGAACAGGTGTTTCATCTTATACCACCTCTTCCTGGTGGGACTGGATGGAGAGTCATCCAAACTGTCCTGAGAAGAAAGCACCCCAGATCTCTGCAACATGGGCTTATGAAGTCCTCTGTTCATGGGGAGCATAGATGATGAACAGTTTAAGGTCCCAGCATTAACATCATCTCAGGGTGGAACTGCAGGTTCCTGTACCTGACCTTGCAAAGAACCTTAAAAGGGTCCTCCCTGGGACAATAACTCAATAAGTCTGGGTCCATATCATCCAGCACTGAACTTGTCAGCAGTGACACCACAGAGGCAATCCCTGATCAGATCACTGTTGGCACCAAGCACTCTAAGGCCAAAGTTGTCTCAAAAGATTTCAGCACCTAAGGGTTGAATGGCAATCCCCTCAACAACGACAATGCTCCTGATGCCATTGTGGTCAAAGTTGGTGTTGAGTGGTCAGAACATAGTCTGTTTGTCCTAGTGACTCCAATACCTGGGACAGCACCAAAGGAACCACAGATGCAGGGGACATAAGCACAGGTAAAAGAATATCCTCTGATATCAATGGAACAGATACAGATATGGGATTTGATTCCTTTGCTCCTGCTGCTGTTGCTGAAACTGAGGCTGGAAGAGGAATAAAAGCAAAGGAAGACAGTCAGTCTACTCAAGCCACCCTAAGAATGGGGGGGGGGGGGGGGTTGACATGATGCAATATTGAAGCTGGGCATTTACAAAGGCTAAAATCAGATGTCCCTGTAAAATAGGCTAGGGCCCATGAGGGATCTGTAGGATCCGAGGGATGAGGCTGAAAGTTATTTTTTCCAGTGAAAAGCTATCAGCTGTTCTTCACTCTGAGTTGATAGTGGCCAATAACTTCAGATGAGAATGAGAAGGATATGTGGCAGGAGTCTCCATAGAAATTCCTGGAGGGAGGCAGAAAGTCTGGGGGACTTCAGCCAGTGACATATTTCCCAAAATGGATACTTCAAATTCACTACCCTCAGTATCTCTTTTCTTTTCTCAGGTTATGGTCCCTTGGTGGAGTTATTGTCCTTGTTCTCAGATGTGGCTTTTTCCACCGGTGCTGATTCATAATGCAGTAACTCTTTTAATGTCAGTTTATTCCTTCTAACAGCATGCAAAAGCTAAAGTCTTTACAGATATGGCACTTTTTGTGCAAGTCCCCCACTCTGAGACAAACATCACAAAGGTTATGAAGGTAACGTGTGGGGAATTTTATGGCCAAATA